>NC_092751.1:40993702-41293702 GCF_047496795.1 Chiloscyllium punctatum | reverse complement strand
TCAGAAGGCATGTGGTGTGTTGCCTTTTATTAGCAGGGGGATTGAATTCACGAGCGACGAGGTTATGCTGCAGATTTATCGATCCCTGGTGAGACAACACTTAGTATATTGAATTCAATTCTGGTTGCCTCATTATCAGAAAGATGTGGAAGCTTTAGAGAGGGTGCAGAGGAGATTTATCAGGATGCTGCTTGGACTGGAGGGGAGATCTTATGAAGAAAGTCTGAGGGAGTTAGGGCTTTTCTCATTGGAATGAAAAAGGATGAGTGGTAACTTGATAGAGGTGAACGAGATGATGAGAGGCTTAGATAGAGAGGATAACCACATACTTTTCCCATTGCAAAATTGGAAATGATGAGGTGGCATAACTTGAAGGTGATTGGAGGAAGATTTACAGGAGTTGTCAGAGGTGGGTTCTTTACACATCGTGTAGCAGGTGAGTGGAATGCACTGCCAACAGTAGTAGCAGAGTCCGATACATTAGGGACATTTAAGCAATTCTTAGATAGGCAAACGGATGATAGTAAAATATAGGGTCTGTAGGATAAAAGTTCAGAACAACATTAAGGCCGAAGGGCAGGTGCTGTGCTGCACTGTTCTCTGTTCTAAATAGGGAGGGTTACAATGGCACAAAGAGGTTTCAGAAAGCTGGAGAGATGGGATCTGAATGAAGAGACTCAAACAGGAAGGGTTGCTCGGGTTGTCGAGGGTAACAGAGACAGCAAAGGTTTGATCTGGAGCAGACGACCTAAACTGGGAAGGCTGTGGGGACCGGAGGTAGTTTCACAGGGATGGAGGACCACAGAGCCACAGGAGGTTAGAGCGCTATAGGGCCTGCAGGAATTCATGGAGATGGGGAGTTTGGGAGGGATGAAGCAGTTTACAGGCACAGGATGTTGGTAGAATGGGGTGTTTTACACAGACAGGAGTGTTTTAGGTGAACGGAGCAGATTGTGGGAATCAAGACGGTTTTATAGCTTAGAAGAACACACAGAAATATGGAGGTCAGTCGTGACTGAGGATGTTTATAGTTATAGAAAGTCTTAGGTTCTGCAGGTTATTTAGATATGGAAGGTGTGGACATTTTTACAAGGAGATAAGGACAGCCAGTTTGGTTGGAGACAGTTTCACAGATAGGGAAGCATTAGTAACCTCCTGCAGGTTAGTCAAAGTGAGAAAGTTTGTAGGGGAGGGTGGCATTTACATAGTTTGAGGTGTAAAAGCTGGAGAAGATTATGGAGGTGAGTAGATGGATGGAGAGACTGGGGGAGCTTGCATTGACAGGGTGGGAGATAGCCACGGGAGGATGTTACACAGATAGTGAGTCTTATCGAAACTGGATCAGGAGAGTAACAGCCATTAGAGTGAGTTCTACAGATCCTGACTGCAGCAAGGATCTGAGAGGATTGCAGGGTCCCCACAGATTGATCGTGTCTTTCGGGATGGAAGAAGATATGGATAGATTAAACCAAATGTATTTTGTTTTCTTTTTCCTGAACAGAGCCTCAATAACCCTCAGTAGACAGGAATCCCTAAACCTGCCAGTTTGTCCCTTCACCCTAACAGGGATATATTGGCCCTGGATTCTTAAGATCACACTTTTAAAACCCTCCCGTTGGCCAGTCATTCCTGTTCCTTCAAACAGACTCACCCAATCTATGGTCATCATAATGTGGAGGAGCCAGTGTTGGGCTGGGGTGGACAATGTTAAAAATCACACTACACCTGCTTACAGTCCAACAGGTTTAATCAGAGGCACTAGTTTTCAGAGCACTGCTTCATCAGGTGGTTGTGGAGCACAGTCATAAGGCACGAATTTATACCAACAGGATAGCACTGTCATGGAATGTAATATCAAACACATTTAGTTTCAGCCTTTCACCTTTTAGGATGATCACCTACACCTGGTGCTTTGAACTAAAACTGTTGGACTGTAACCTGGTGTTCGCTGATTTTTAATTCACAAGATCCTGCTAATGGCCCCAAACCTGGCCCTGCTTCACTTTAAGGCCTTAATCTGTGGACTTGTCTGATCTTTTTCCAAAGCTATGTTAAAATGAAGACGGTTGTGGTCACTGGACCCAAAGTGCTCTCCGACTGACTATTCAGTCACTTGCCTGACCTTGGTTTCTGAGAGAGGTCCAGTGTTGCACCCGCCTGAGTAGAGTTAGGCCTTGTTAGAGGTACATCTTGATTTATGAAACTTTCTTAGACACGTTTGACAAATTGAACTCCGTATGGGCATTTTACTCTGTGGGTGGCCCAGTCCATCCAGGGGAAGTTAAACTCGCCAACCTATACTACATAATTATTTCTATCGGTATCTGCAATCTCTTTCCACCTCTGCTCCTCTAGTATTGTCTGTAAGCACTGTTGCCATCCCCTCCCTTATCAAAAGGCCAATCCCCCTCCTCACTCCCTTGTCCTTCTATCAATCCTGTAGCTTCTGTATCCTGGAACACTGAGCTGCCAGTCCTGCCCTTCTCTCAGTCATGTTTCTGTTATGACTATAATATCCCAGTCCCCAGAGCTAATCCATGCTCTGAGCTCGTCTGCCTTACCAGTCAGGCCTCGTGCATTGAAATAAATGCATGTTAAACCAGAAGACTTTTCCCTCCCTTGGCTGTGCGCCAGGATATCCAGAATAAGAAACTTGTTCGCGGTGGTTGATGCATTTTCCCCCGACTGGCCAATGGTACCTCTCTTACTCAGAGTCCCTGCCTATCTAGTTTAAACCCTCCCCGAGTAACAGTAACAAATCTCCCTCGCAGTGACCCTGGTGTCCCTCTGCATTAAGTAAAACCTCTTCCCACCTTGTACAGGTCACCTCTACCGCAGAAGAGATCACAATGATCCAAATATTACCACTCCACCAGCTCCTCACCCACACATCTATCTAGCCTATCTTTCTATTTCAATCCTAATCGGGGCATGTGGCACTGGGAATAATCTGTAGATCACTTCCCATGAGGTCCTACTTTTTAACGTCTTACCTAACTCCTGCTACTCATTTCACAGGACCCCATCCCATTGCCTAAGTCTGTCATGTGGACTAATGAGCACAATATCCTCTGGCTATTCACCCTCCCCTTCAGAATATTCAGTAACCGTACAGGGACATCATTGACTCTCGCACCCTGGAGGTAGCACACCATCCTGCGGTCACTTCTGCAGCCACACAGTCTCCTGTCTGTCCCTCTCACAACTGAGTGTCCTATCAGTATCACTACCAATAGAGAGGATCTGGCAAACATATACTGGGAGGACTACCTGCAATTGGGTCTAAATTTGGAAAGTGGGAGTATGTTAAAGTGATGCAGTGAGAATTCAGGCCCAGTGTGTTCATGATGAGGGAATATTAAAGGCAAAAAGTCCACCGATTACTGATCAAGCGATATCATGAGATTGATAAAGAAAATACAGTGCAAGAAAACCAGGTGAAGCCATCCAAAAGTATAGGGACTGGAAGGGGGTCCTTAGAACTGAGGGGAAAACAATGACCATAAAATCTCCTTGTCAGATACTATTCAAGAAAAGTCACAAGGTATATTATCAGTATAGTTAGAATAAGAGAATAAGGGGAAAGAGTGAGGCCTACGAGAAACCAAAGGGACAATCAGTGCATGGAGCCAGAGGAAGTAGGTGAGGTCTTCAATGAATACTTCCCATCTGTATTCACACAGGAGAACGGCTTCGTAGCCGGGGATTTCAGTTGGGATGGTAAGGCTCTAGAACATATTAAGATCGATAAAGGGGAGGTATTAAATGTTTTCACAGGCATAAAGGTGGAGAAATCCCCAGTGCCCAATAAAATGTATCCTATGGCTGCTATGGGGGGTAAGGGAGGAGATTGCTGGGGCACTGGTGGATATATTTAATACTTTGCTGGCCACAGGTGAAGTGTCAAATGATGAAGGATATCTAGTGTGGGTCCTTTGTTCAAGAATGGCAGCAGGGGTGGGGAGAGAGGAAGGACGCGTGGTGGTGGGTTTTGATTGCATGAAACATCACAGCAATACTTAGACAGGACATTCCTGTGGGATCACCCACTGTGTTGGAGGAACTGTGAAATAAGAGTGGGTCATCACTTTGATACGAGTGTACTGACCCTGAAAAATCCATGGCAGACTGAGGAACAAATATGTCGGGAGATCTCAAATATCAATCATAATAATAAGAATGTTATGGTCGGGGTTTTGAAACTTTCCAAATCTAGATTGGCATTGCCACTATTCAACTTTAGGAACGGAGAAAGTTCGCAATTGAATTCCAGAAAACCCCCAAACAGTATGTAAATGTCCCAACTGGAGAAAGATGCAAAACCTGACCTCCCCTTGGGAAACAAGGTAGGGAAAAGGACTGAGGTATTAGTGGGGGAGCATTTAGCCAAAGTGAATCCAATTCTATTAGTTTGAAAACAGCGATGGCAAAGGACAGGCCTGGTCAACAAGTTCAAGTTATGAAATGGGGTCAGCCCAATCTTTATCGTATCAGCCAGGAACTTTCAAAAAGGGAAAGGGAAGTCAGGCAAGTGAGAGTATTTTTAAAGTGAGATAAAATGAGCGATCAGCGCCAGCATGTTCCTTTTTGTGTGCTGGTCAATGCTGACAGCATTCAGAAACACTGGCTGTCTATTGAGGTCTGGTCAAGGAAAAGGGGCCACATGTCATCTATAGCCAGCTGGATCAAGGGAATCCCTGAGGAGAATAGGGGCTGCAGGAATATACTTTGGGTGGAAATCAGGAATGGAGGAAGTGTGAGGGGGTCAGAGTGATGGTGATGGAATTAGTGTCAGGGGGTCAAGGTGACAGCGATGGAACGAGTGACGGGTCTAAGGATGACGGAGATGGAGTGAGTGTGACGGTGTCATGTTGATATTGATAGAGTGAGAGTGAGTGGGTCAGCATGACAGTGATAGAGTAAGTGCGAGGGGTCAGGACGATGGGAATGGAGCGAGTGTGAGGGTTTCAGTGTGACAGTGATTGAGTGAGTGTGGTAGGGTCAGGGTGATGGTGATGGAGTGTGTGTGAGAGGGTCCGGGTGATGGTGTTGAAGTGAGTGTGAGTTGATCAGGGAGATGGTGTTTCTGTGAGTGTGAGGTGGTCAGTGTGACCGTGATGGAGTGAGTGTGATGGATTCAGTGTGATGGTGATGGAGTTACTGTAAGGCGGTCAGGTTCAAGGATATGGAGTGATTGTGAGGGGGTCAGGGTGACCATGATGGAGTGAGTGTGAGGGAGTCAGGGTGACGATGATGGTGTGAGTGTGATGGGGTCAGGATGACGGTGATGGAGTGAGTGTGAGAGGATCAGTGTGATTGTGATGAAGTGAGTGTGAGGGGGTCAGGGTGACGGTGATGGAGAGAGAGAGAGAAAGAGAGAGAGAGAGAGAGAAGGTGCTGCATGCAGCAGTGAGAATGGTGGAGCATGAGCCTGGTTCGGGGGTCGGTGCTATAACAGATATACAGTGACTGTGAGGTAGCAGAGAGAATACAGTGACCCTTATCCTGACAGGGCAGGGAAGGTTATTGATGTTTGTCCTGTGTTGCTGGACATTTCTTCAGGGTGTGGAGCTCAGAACATGCTCGGTGGGTCTGGTGGTGTCGCCCCCTTTGGGAAGAGAATGGTCCCCCTCTGTACTAGCCCATCCACCAGGACCTCCGTGCCCCTATTGACAAACCGTGGTGTAATTGCCCCTTATCTGCCATGCTCAGGGTAAACTGTGCAGGGCAGCTCCAAACTGAGAAAGCTTATCTCTGTGCCCTTTGGCGTTTTAAAGTTGACAACAGTGGCAGGGATCACGGAATATCCAGGGGTATCTGAACAATGGTGAGTAGCTCCAGCCATGATGGGTGGGAGGATCGGGCTGGTATTGAATGAGAGTGACACCATGGGGTTGGGTGGGGGGGGGGGTTAGTGAATGAGGTGAGTTTGTTAAGATAGCACCAGGAAATAGCTCAGCCTCGTGCAGACGATCCCTCTGTCACACTTGGGAAAATAAAACAAAGATAAATTATTGTTAGAATCTGTCAATTAGTCACAGATTCTGCTGAAACCAATTCCAGTTGCAACTCACACTTACTCCATCACTGTCACCCTGACCCCTCACACTCACTCCATCATCGTCACACTAACCCAATCACACTCACTCCATCACTGTCACCCTGACCCCTCACATTCACTCCATCACCGTCACACTGACCCCTAACACTCACTCCATCACAGTCACCCTGACCCCCTCACACTCACTCCATCACCGTCATCCTGACCCTCTCACATTCACTCCATCACAGTCACCCTGACCCCCTCACACTCACTCCATCACAGTCATCCTGACCCCCTCACATTCACTCCATCACAGTCACCCTGACCCCCTCACACTCACTCCATCACAGTCACCCTGACCCCCTCACATTCACTCCATCACAGTCACCCTGACCCCCTCACATTCACTCCATCACTGTCACCCTGACCCCTCACACTCACTTCATTTCCATCATTCTGACAATCTCACACTCACCGTCACCCTGACCACCCACACTCACTCCATCACTGTCACCCTGATCCCCTCACAATCACTCCATCAACTTCACCCTGACCCCCTCACATTCATCCCATCAGCGTCACCCTGACCCCCTAACACTCACGACATCACGGTCACTCTGACCCCCTCGCACTCACTCCATTAAATTCACCCTGGCCACCTCATACTCACTCAATCACAAACACCCTGACCACCTCATACTCGCTCTTTCACCGTCACACTGACCCCCTCACACTCACTCCATCACCGTCACTATGGCCCCTCACGCTCACTGCATCACTGTCTCCTTGTCCCGCTCATTCTCACTCCATCATTTGCCACACACACACACACACAACCACACACTCACTCCATCACATTCGCCATGACACGCTCACACTCACTCCGTCACCCTCACTATTAAACCATCACAATCACTCCATCACCGCCACCGTGTCACTCTCACACTTAATCCATCACCCTCACACACTGATCCCCTCACACTCACTCTATCACGGTCATCCTGACCCCCTCACAATCACCCCATCATTCTCACACTGACCACTCACACTCACACAATCACAGTCACCCTCACCAGCTCACACTCACTCCATCACCCTCACCCTGAACCCCTCACATTCGCTCCATCACCATCACTTTTACACACTCACACTCACCCTGTCACCATCACCATGACCCCCTTACACTTACTGCATGACTGTCACCCTGACCCCCTCACACTCAATCCATCACCGTCACCCTGACCCCGTCACACTCACTCCATAACCTCACCCTCACCCCCTCGCACTCAGTCTATCACCATCACACTGATCCCCTCACACTCCCTCCATCACCGTCACACTGACCCCTCAAACTCACTCCATCCCCGTCACCCTGACACACTCATACTCATTTCCTCACCGTCACCCTGACCCCCTTAACTCACTCCATCACCCTCACAGTAATTCCCTCACAGTCGCTCCCTCACCATCACCCTGACCCCCTCACACTCACTCCATCACCGTCACCATGATCCCTTCACACTCACTCCCTCACCATCACCCTCACAAACTCACACGCACTCGATCACTGCCACACTCAACCCCTCTCACTCGCTCCATCATTGTCAACCAGACCCCCTCACATTCACTCCATCGCCCTTACCCTGATCCCCTCACACTCACTCCATCAGCGGCACCCTCACAAACTCACACTCACTCAATCACCGCCACACTCAACCCCTCACACTCACTCCATCACCATTATTCTGACCTCCTGACACTCACTCCATCACCGTAACACTGATCCCCTCACACTCACTGCAAAACCGTCACTCGGTCAACCTCACACTGACTCCATCACCGTCACACTGGCCCTCTCACACTCACTCAATCATCATCACCCTGACCCCGCTAACACTCACTCCATCAGCGTCGCACTGACCCACTCACACTCACTCCATTACCGTTACTCTGAGAACCTCACACTCACTCCATCTACATCAAACTGAACAGCTCACACTTGCTCCATCACAACGACCATGACCCCCTCACACTGTCTCCATCACTGTCACCCAAGCCAGCTCACACTCACTCCATCGCCATCACCATGGCCCCCTTACACTCACTGCATCACTGTCTGCCTGACCCCCTCACACTCAATCCATCACCATCACCCTGAGCCCCTCACACTCACTCCATCAACCTCACCCACACCCCCTCGCATTCATTATATCACCGTCACAGTTATCCCCTCACACTCGCTCCATCACCATCACCCTGACCGCCTCACACTCGCTCCATCACCATCACCCTGACCCCCTCACACTCGCTCCATCACCATCACCCTGACCCCCTCACACTCACTCCATCACCATCACCCTGACCCCCTCACACTCACTCCATCACTGTCACCCTGACCGCCTCACACTCACTCCATCACCATCACCCTGACCCCCTCACACTCACTCCATCACTGTCACCCTGACCGCCTCACACTCACTCCATCACCATCACCCTGACCGCCTCACACTCACTCCATCACCATCACCCTGACCCCCTCACACTCACTCCATCACCGTCACCCTGACCCTCTCACACTCACTCCATCACTGTCACCCTGACCGCCTCACACTCGCTCCATCACCATCACCCTGACCGCCTCACACTCACTCCATCACCATCACCCTGACCCCCTCACACTCGCTCCATGACCATCACCCTGACCCCCTCACACTCACTCCATCACCATCACCCTGACCGCCTCACACTCACTCCATCACCATCACCCTGACCCCCTCACACTCACTCCATCACCGTCACCCTGACCCTCTCACACTCACTCCATCACTGTCACCCTGACCGCCTCACACTCACTCCATCACCATCACCCTGACCGCCTCACACTCACTCCATCACTGTCACCCTGACCCCCTCACACTCGCTCCATGACCATCACACTGACCCCCTCACACTCACTCCATCACCATCACCCTGACCGCCTCACACTCACTCCATCACCATCACCCTGACCGCCTCACACTCACTCCATCACTGTCACCCTGACCCCCTCACACTCACTCCATCACTGTCACCCTGACCGCCTCACACTCACTCCATCACTGTCACCCTGACCGCCTCACACTCGCTCCATCACCATCACCCTGACCCCCTCACACTCGCTCCATGACCATCACCCTGACCGCCTCACACTCACTCCATCACTGTCACCCTGACCGCCTCACACTCGCTCCATCACCATCACCCTGACCCCCTCACACTCGCTCCATGACCATCACCCTGACCCCCTCACACTCACTCCATCACTGTCACCCTGACCGCCTCACACTCGCTCCATCACCATCACCCTGACCCCCTCACACTCACTCCATCACTGTCACCCTGACCCCCTCACACTCGCTCCATCACCATCACCCTGATCCCCTCACACTCGCTCCATCACCATCACCCTGACCCCCTCACACTCACTCCATCACTGTCACCCTGATCCCCTCACACTCGCTCCATCACCATCACCCTGACCCTCTCACACTCACTCCATCACCATCACCCTGACCCCCTCACACTCGCTCCATCACCATCACCCTGATCCCCTCACACTCGCTCCATCACCATCACCCTGACCCCCTCACACTCACTCCATCACTGTCACCCTGACCGCCTCACACTCACTGCATCACTGTCACCCTGACCCCCTCACACTCACTCCATCACTGTCACCCTGACCCCCTCACACTCACTCCATCACTGTCACCCTAACCCCCTCACACTCGCTCCATCACCATCACCCTGACCCCCTCACACTCACTCCATCACCATCACCCTGACCGCCTCACACTCACTCCATCACCATCACCCTGACCCCCTCACACTCACTCCATCACCATCACCCTAACCCCCTCACACTCGCTCCATCACCATCACCCTGACCCCCTCACACTCGCTCCATCACCATCACCCTGACCGCCTCACACTCACTCCATCACCATCACCCTGACCCCCTCACACTCACTCCATCACTGTCACCCTAACCCCCTCACACTCACTCCATCACCATCACCTCTTCTTTGAGTCCTAGTGGTCGCAGTAGTCTGGCTGTAAGTTCCAAAATGTTCTTGATGTATGGTAGTATGACTAGTCCTTTGGGTCATGGCATGTCTTCATTCCGTTGTCTTTTCCTTAGGCATCTGTGGATGAAATTGCGTGGAGTTTGACCCCACCCCGCAGCTCACCAATACGATAAACAACACACTGAGAAACCTACATAAAGAAATGGACAGATAACCAGGTTTGACTGACAGAGAATGAAAACTGAAAGCAACAACACCCTCGGATTCTATGAACTACCCAATGTGCACAAACCAGACATCCCACTCAGCACCATAGTATCACTACCAGGGACACCATCACACAAACTGGCTAAAGAACTACAGCAGAAACTGAAACACCTGATCAGCGGATCCAGACACTCTGTACAGTCAACACAGGAATTCTTGGACATCATCAGAAATACACACATAGACAAGGAAGAAACTATGGTCTCATTCGAGGTCACGGCACTGTTCACCTCTATTGACAAAGCCCTAGCCAGAGAAACAATAACCAACCTGCTGGACATACAGAACAGACAACAGGACGTTGCACCTATCAACAAAGACGTCATTCTCACACTACTCAACCTTTTGCCTCACAACACACTTCACATTCAACAACCAAATAGATGAACCCACGGGCTCACCGATCTCTGGACTCATAGCAGAAGTGGTAATGCAAAGATTAGAACAAACACTCTTACCACAAATTCAACCCAAACTCTGGGTCAGATATGTAGATGCCACCTTTGTAATCATTAAAAACACAGAAATAGAGAACACACACCGGATCATCAACGCCACACTCACAGGAATCCGATTCACTAGAGAGGAAGAAAAGGACAACCAACTCCCATTCCTAGACGTGACGATACAGAGAACACCGAACGGAGAATTCACCACAAAGGTTTACAGGAAATCCACGCACACAGATCAAGTCCTGAACTACGAAAGCAACCACCCGAACACACACAAAAGAAATTGCTTCAGGACACTGTTCAAAAGGGCCACAACACACTGCAGTACACCAGAATTGCAAAAGAGGAAGAAGAACACCTATACAATGTATTCGCCAAAAACGCATACCCCCACAATTTCATGAGGGATTATCTGTATGGATTTGCTAGACGACTGTCCTCTGATATTTATGAGGGCAGTGCAGATGATGTGGTTTATATGGAGTTCATTAAGCTCTTTGACAAGGTCCCACACGGAAGGCTGGTCCAAAAGGGAAGATCCCATGGGATCCAAGGTAAGTTGGTGAATTGGGTCCACAATTGGTGGAGGGTTGGTTTTGTGATTGAAAGCCTTTGCCCAGCGGGTGTACCACAGGGATCTGTGCAGGAGCCTTTGCTGTTCATTATGGACATTAATCACTCGGATGTGAAAGCAGAAGGTAACATTAGTAGGTTTGCAGATAACCTGAAAGGTGAGGATGTTGTCCACAGTGAGGGGGATGGACTCAGTTTGCTGTCCGATATCGATCAGATGATAAACTAAGCAGAGTAATGGCAGATGGAGTTTACTTCTGATCACTGTGAGGTAATGCACTGTGGGAAGTCTAATAAACGAATGATATACGTCATGAATGGTAGGTCCTCCTGGAGTACTGACGAAAACAGGGACAGTGGTGGGCAAGTCCCTGGATGTCTGAAGGTGTCAGCACAGGTAGACAGGGTGGGGGATACACCTGAACTGGGAGCTGGAGGTGGACCCACATCCTGGTGGGGAACGTTGCTGGAGCTGCTCGAGAGGATTTAAACTCGTCTGGCAGGGCTGTGTGACCCCAAAGACTCGTAAGGCCAGAAAGAAAGTTGAGGCTGGTACAAAGGTTCAAGAGAAGAATATAAGTAGACAAGGCAGGCAAGAACATAGCAGACAATTATGGAAAATTGGTGGATTAAACTGCAGTTATTTCAATACAAAGGGCCAGACAGATAAAGTAGATGAACCCAGAGCATGGATGGGAACATTGGATTGGGATCCCATAGATATTACAGAAACACAGCTGAGGGAGCAACAGGAGCAGCAGCTCAATGTTCCGGAGACAGATGCGACAGGAAGGATAGAACAGGAGGCAAAAGAGGAGGAGAGCCTGTGGTTTTGATTGGGTGAAACATCCCAGTAGGACCTAGAGAGAGTATTCACGTAGGATCGCCCAGTTAAACGATATTAGTGGAACTGAGAAATAAAAATTGGTCATTAGTTTTCTACGGTCGGACTACAGCGATAGGCAATGGGAGATGGAGGAGCAAATATGTCAGGAGATTTCAGATATCTCTTAGAATAATAGGGTTGTAATGATAGGGGATCTTAACCGTTCCAAACCTGGACTGGGATTGCTACTAAGTTAAGCATTTGGATGGAAGGAATTTATTAAGTGTGTTCCGAAAACTCCCAGTCATTATGTAAGTGGCCCAACTGGAGAATGGGGCTAAACCTGACCTCCCCTTGGGAAACAAGGTCAGGAACGGAACTGAGGTGTTAGTGGGGGAGCACTTTGGAAAGTTACCACAATTGTATTAGTTTGAAAATAGCGATGGAAAAGGACAGGCCTGGTCCACAAGTTAAAGTTATTCAATGGAGCAAGATAGTTTTAGACATGAATTTCTAAAGTAGATCTGGGGAGGCTATTTGCAGATAAAGGGAAGTCTGGCAAGTAGGAATATTTTAAACCCGAGATAAAAGGAGCGTTCAGCGCCAGCGTGTTCCTGTTAGTGTGCAGCTCAATGCTGACTGAATAGGAAACACTGGCTGAGTTTTGAGGCTGTGGTCAAGAAAAAAGGGGTCACATGTCAGATATAACTGGCTGACTCAAGGGAATCCCTTCAGGAGCATCGGGGCTGTAGAAATACACTTAGGATGGAAATCAGGAATGTAAAAAGGGAACACGAGATAGCTTTGGCAGAGAAAGTTAAGGAGAATCCAAAGAGACTCTACAAGTGTATTAAGAGCAAAAGAAGAGCTCGGGACAAACCCGGTCTCCTTAATGATCAATGAAGGTAACGATGTGTGAAACTACAAGATCCGAAACAAATATTTCACTTTGGAACTTACTGTGGATAAAGACTGGGCTGCTCAGGGAAACAAACAGTGTTTGGCCTGACTACTACTGGAATACTGTGTATAATTCTGGTCTCAATGCCATTGGAAGGATGTTGTGGAACATGAAAGGATTCAGAAGACATGACCAAAGATGTTGCCAGGGTTGGAGGGTTTGTATTTCAGGGAAAAGCCTGAATGGGCTGGGGCTGTTTTCACTTGAACATGGGAAGCTGAGGAGTTAACGGATAAAAGGTGTTTAAAATCATGATAGGCATCGACAGGGTCAATAGACAAGGTCATTTCCCCAGGCGAGGGAAACATTTCAAAGGGGTCTAAAGGACAACTGGCTCCCGAAGAGTGGATGGAATAAGCTGCCAGAGCAAATAGTGGAGGCTGATAGAAATACATTTCAAAGGCATGTGGATGGGTGTGTGAATAGCAAGGGTTCAGAGGGATATTGGCAAAATTGTGGCAAATGTGACTAGAAACATCATGCAGGAGTTGGTCCGAAGGGCCTGTTTCCGTGCTGTACATCTCTATGACTCAATGTCTTGAAATGAGTCCACATTATAGAAAAGGAGGAGCTGGAGGTTTTAAAACACAAATTTAGATAAATCCCCAGGACCTGATCAAATGGATCTCAGGAAATTGTGGGAAGCTGGTGAAGAAATTGTAGGGCCTTCAACAGAGATATTTGTACCATAGAGAGCTGCATGTGATAGGCTGGTAGACTGGAGGGTGGCATTGAGGACAGTGAAGAAGTTTTTCTAAGATTACAATGTGACCCTGATGAAATGTGTGAATGGCTTATAAACCGAAGATGGAGTTCGATCAGAATAAATGTGAGGTAATGCATTTGGTACAACAAACATGTGCAGGACTTATACAATTAATGGTAGGACCTTCAGTAATGTTGTTGAACAGAGGGACCTCAGGGTTCAGCTACAGAATTCTTTGAAGTTTGCAACATGGAGAGACAGGATAGTTTTAAAAAAGGTGCTGGCCTCACTTGCTTTCATTGCTCAGTCCTTTGGATATCGGAGTTGGGAAGTCGCATTGAGATTACACAGGCCATTGGTGAGTCCTCTTCTGGAATACTGTATCCAGTTCTGGCCGCCCAGTTATAGGAAGGATATTCTTAAGCTGGAAAAGGTTGGGAGGAGATTTACTGGGATGTTGCTGGGTACGAAAGGCTTCAGTATAAAGAAAGGCTGAAAACGTTGGTATTTTTCACTGAAACCTGAATGGTGACAGATGACCTCATAGACGTTTATAAAATCATGAGGGGGGTAGATAGAGTCAATGGGAGTTGTCTTTTCCCATGGACAGGGGAGTTTCAAGACAAGGCACTACATTTTTAAGTTTAGAGGAGTGACATATAAAAAGAAAAGACATGAGGCACATTGTTACACAGAGGGTGGGTTGTGTGTAGAATGAACTTCCCAAGGAAGGGGTGAACATGGGGATAATTACAATGTTCAAAAGACATTTGGATTAGTACAGGAATAGGAAAGGTTTGAAGAGATATGATCCAGGAACAGGCAGGTGGGATGAGATCCGTTTTAGAGTATGGTTAGCGTTAACCAAACAGTGTGGTATGACTTTCTGACTATGATTATAATGTTGTGTCATTAATTAAGAAAGGCTGCAAGAGAAAGCCAGGAAACTACAGACTATTGAGCCAGACATCAGGGTGGGTCAGTTGTTGGAGGTCATTCTGAGAGGTAGGCCTTACATGAATTTGGAAAGATAAGGCCTGATTACGGACAGCCAGCATGACTTTGTGCGTGGGAAAACATGTCCCACAAACTTGACTGGAGTTTGCTCAGAAGGCAGAGCAACAGACGTTGTTTCTGGCTTCCACAAACCCTTGTTCAGGGTGTAGCATGATACATTGGTTAGTAAGGGTAGATCACAAGGGATCAGGGAGAGCTAGCCAAACTGGATACAAAATGGGATGACAGTGGGAGACAGAGGGTGGTGGGAGAGGGTTGTTGTTCAGACTGGAGGCCTCTGACCAGCAGTGTGCTGTAAGGATTGGTGCTGGGACCACTGTTGTGCACCATTTACATAAACAATCTGAGTGAAAATATAGGAGTCCCTGTTCGTATGTTTGTGAATACCAAGATTCGTGGAAGAGTGGGCAGGGAATATAGTTATCAAAGGGGATGTTAATCAACTGGGCCAGTGGGCCAAGGAATGAAAGATGGAATTTTATTCAGGTGTTGGATTTAGATCAAACAAACCAAGGAGGACTAACACAGGTAATGGTTGGGACCTGGACAGTGTTGTAGAAAAGGGAGAGACCAAGGGGTACAGTTACATTGTTCCTTGGACTGGTATCACAGGGTGACAGGGTGTTGAAAGCGGCAATTGGCACACTTGTCTTCATTGGTCAGAGCATTGAGTACATGAGTTGGAGATATTGGTAACATTGCAGTCTATATTTCTCCTGGGCAGGGGAGGCCACGGGGTGACGTTATAAAGATTCATGAAACCATGTCGGGCCAAAGTAAGGTGAATTGCCAAGGGTAGGTGAGTCCATAGCAGGAGGCATAAACGTGAGGTGAGACAATAAGGATTTAAAGACGGAGTTGAGGGGCAACATTTTGCACAGAGGATGGTGCAGAGACGGAATGGACTGCCAGAGGAAATGGTAAAAACAAGTACAATTACAACATGGAAAAGACACTCAGGCAGGTACATGGAGAGGAGAAGGCTTGAAGGGATATGGGCCAAACACAGGCAAACACGACTCATTCCATTGAGGAAACCTCGGCCGAAGAGTCATGCAGCACAGAAACAGATCCGATGTCTCCAGTTATTGGAGGAGGAGACTATCGAGACAAGGCATGTTGCAGAGACTGAAGCAAGTTACAGCGATACGGATGGTCATCTGGACTAGAGGTTTCAAATATGTGAAATAATTGGTGAGAGGGGGAGGAGATGACAGAGATAGGAACTGTTATAGGAGTTAGAATGATTGAAGACACTGGTCCTCAATACAAGCCATAGATACAGTGTTGGAGAGGGAATAGGGAACAGAAAGATCCCAGACAGCATTACCAACTTCTCGTGGGAGGCCTGCTTTCCCCTCAGTTGTTCTGATGCTCCCTAAGAAAGCACAGGCCTGGACTGATAACTGGGAACTCCCGGTGCTGTCTCATTACAACAAAACTTGCAGCAGGCGTGATGATTGAGCCTGGGTTGTGTCTGTACTGTGCTCCCCCTCCAGCACTTTATGTCACGTCTTGTTAGCTGATGTTTGGATTCCCCTTATTACTTTCTGCTCTGTGCACTGGAATGATCTTACCTGGCAGCAGGATTTATTGAAGGCTCCCTGACTTTGTCTTTCTGGCTGACCAACCTTCGTCCCAACCAGCAGTAGGCAAGTCTATTGAGTCAGAAACTCCATGAGTACCTGTAGAAGACACAGAAATAGACAGAATGGGAAATTAGACTAATGCTTTGAGGGTTATACATATAGAATGGCACTGAGCCCACAGAGATCTGGAAGATCCCAGTCTCCATTCCTGACCTGTGCTCTTCAAACTTCCAGTGTACGTCCCAGTGCAACATGAATCAAAATCCTTTCTTCCTGCACACTTGTTTGACCCAGCACTCTGGTGATGTGACTCCATGTGCTATCCCTCACTGTGTGGGTCTAATTGCTGCCTCTGTCAGCGTCTCTCACTCTTGAAGCGACTCGAGATCATGAGCCAACAGAATTCTCCACTCCAGAGGCTTAACGCTCCACTATATATTGAGAATGATCAATCCTGAAGTGTTCACTCTCCGAGAATGCTTTGGCCCCGCTCCTCACTCACTCTGGTTAGACGAGTGGCCGCTGCTTAGTCCTCCTGTTCCGCCCCTTCCTCCCAATTGCGGAGTTGATTCAGGCGCGACTCAGCAGGCTAAGGGACAAGGGAAGTTAGAGTCGTTGCCTTGTGATGTGGTGAAAATATCCCGAATATTGGATCGAGAGGCCTGAGTTCATTTCACAGCTTGTGCAGGTGCGTGTAATAACGACTTTATTAAGTAAAAACAAGGGAAGGCAGGAACAGTGTAAAAACAATGGAACATGCAAACAATATGGTAGGGCTCTCAATGCTCTGGTGATTTTAGTCTTTACCATGTGTTTCAGGACCCCAGTACATCCCAGTCCAGACTGTGCCACTTCTCCTTGTGCACAGCCAGATTCCACGATTGTGGGGCAAAGTGATGTGGTGGGGTACGGATTCTGGATTAGTGGTGCTGGAAGAGCACAGCACTTCAGGGACCATCTGAGGAGCAGTAAAATCGACGTTTCGGGCACAAGCCCTTCATCAGGAATAAAGGCAGAGAGCCTGAAGCGTGGAGAGATAATCTAGAGGATGGTGGGGTTGGGGCGAACGTACCAAAGAGTACAATAAGTGAGTGGGGAGGGGATGAAGGTGATAGGTCGGGAGCAGTCGGAGGATGGAGTGGATAGGTGGAAAAGAAGATAGGCAGGTAGAACAAGTCAGGACAAGTCACTGGGACAGTGCTGAGCTGGAAGTTTGGAACTGGGATGAGGTGGGGGAAGGGGAAATGAGGAAACTGTTGAAGGTTGCCCTGGGGTTGAAGTGTTGTGAGGCGGAAGATGAGGCGTTCTTCCTCCAGGCATCTGGTGGTGAGGGAGCGGCGGTGAAGGAGGCCAGGACCTCTATGTCCTCGGTAGAGTGGGAGGGAGAGTTGAAATTTTGGGCCACAGGGCAGTGGGGTTGATTGATGCAGGTGTCCCGGAGATGTTCCCTAAAGCGCTCTGCTCGGAGGTGTCCAGTCTCCCCAATGTAGAGGAGACCGCATCGGGAGCAACGGATACAATAAATGATATTACTGGATGTTCAGGTAAAACTTTGATGGAATTGGAAGGCTCCTTTCGAGCCTTGGATAGAGGTGAGGGAGGAGGTGTGGGTACAGGTTTTGCAATTCCTGCGGTGGCATGGGAAGGTGCCAGGTTGGAAGGGTGGGTTGTGGGGGACGTGGACCTGACCACATAGTCATGGAGGGAACGGTCTTTGCGGAAGTCAGAAGGGGGTGGGAAGGGAAATATATCCCTGGTGGTAGAGTCTGTTTCGAGGTGGCGGAAATGTCGGCCGATGATTTGGTTTATGCGAAGGTTAGTGGGGTAGAAGGTGAGCACCAGGAGTGTTCTGTCCTTGTTACGTTTGGAGGGGTGGGGTCTGAGTGCGGAGTTGCGGGTTGTGGACGAGATGCATTGGAGGGCATCTTTAACCACGTGGGAAGGGAAATTGCGGTCTCTAAAGAAGGAGGCCACCTGGTGTGTTCTGTGGTGGAACTGATCCTCCTGGGAGCAGATACGGCAGAGGCGGAGGAATTGGGAATACGGGATGACATTTTTGCAAGAGCTAGTGTGGGAAGAGGTGTAATCCAGTTAGCAGTGGGTTTGTAAAAAATATCAGTGTCAAGTCGTTAATCATTAATGGAGATGGAGAGGACCAGGAAAGGGAGGGGGTTGTCAGAGATGGTCCAGGTAAATTTAAGGTCAGGGTGGAATGTGTTGGTGAAGTTGATAAGGTGACGCCAATGCGGTCATCAATGTAGCGGAGGAAGAGTTGGGGAGCGGTGCTGGTGTAATTACAGAAGGTCAACTGTTCTACATAGCCAACAAAGAGACAGGCATATCTGGGGCCCATACATGTTCCCATGGCTACCCCGTTGGTCTGGAGGAAGTGGGAGGATTCAAAGGAGAAATTGTTAAGGGTGAGGACCAGTTCGGCCAAACGAATTAGAGTGTCGGTGGAAGGGTACTGTTGGGGACTTCGGGAGAGGGAAAAACAGAGGGCTTGGAGGCCCTGGTCATGGTGGATGGAGGTGTAGAGGGATTGAATATCCATCGTGAAGATGACGCTTTAGGGGCCGGGGGCACTGAAGTTTTGGAGGAGGTGGAGGGCGTGGGTGGTGCCTCGAACGTATGTGGGGCGTTCCTGGACTGGGGGGATAGGACAGTGTCGTGGTAGGTAGAGATGAGTTCAGTGGGGAAGGAGCATGCTGAG
The DNA here is from genome assembly GCF_047496795.1 of Chiloscyllium punctatum. Taxonomy (NCBI): domain Eukaryota; kingdom Metazoa; phylum Chordata; class Chondrichthyes; order Orectolobiformes; family Hemiscylliidae; genus Chiloscyllium; species Chiloscyllium punctatum. The sequence goes on along the minus strand of NC_092751.1, from coordinate 41,274,488 downwards.
ACAATGGGTCGGCCAGGGTGGTCAGGCTTGTGGATCTTGGGAAGCAGTTAGAACCGGGCAGTGCGGGGCTCCCGGACTGTGAGGTTGGAAGCTGTGGGTGGGAGATCTCCTGAGGTGATAAGATTCTGTATGGTCTGGGAGATGATGGTTTGGTGATGGGGGGGTGGGGTCATGGTCGAGGGGGCAGGAGGAAGAGGTGTCCTCGAGTTGGCGTTTGGCTTCAGTGGTGTAAAGGTTAGTGCCCCAGACTACCACTGCACCCCCTTTATCTGCTGGCGAAATGGTGAGGTTGGGATTGGAGCAGAAGGATTGGAGGGCTGTGCGTTGTGAGGGTGAGATGTTGGAGTGGGGGAGGGGGGTAGACAGGTTGAGGCGGTTAATGTCCCGGCGGCAGTTGGAAATGAAGATGTCGAGGGCAGGTAATAGGCCAGCGCGGGTTGGCCAGGTGGATGCAGTGTGTTGGACGTGGGCGAAGGGGTCCTCGGAAGGTGGGCAGGAGTCCTGATTGTGAAAGTAAGCTCGGAGACGGAGGCAACGGAAGAATTGTTCGACGTCATGGCGTGTATTAAATGCATTGATGCGTGGACGAAGGGGGATGAAGATGAGTCCTTTGCTGAGGACTGATCGTTCGTCCTCAGTGATGTGAAGGTCTGGAGGGATGGTGAAAACTCGGCAGGGCTGGGAGCTGGGATCTGGTGTCGGTGTGGAGCTGGGAGTGGGGGCGGAGCCTGTAACTGGAGTGGGGGGAGGGAGGTGGAGTCATGAGCAGGGTTCCACCCCCATTCCCCCCACGCTGACGTCATCATCCTAGGAAAAATACTTCCATTGTCTAACTTTCTAATCCTCTGATCATCTTGTATGTCTCTATCAAATCCCCTCTCGCCTTATTCTTGCAAATGAGAAGAGTTTCAAGTCTCTCAGCCTTTCCTCACAAGACCTTCTCTCCAGACCAGGCAATGTTCTGATAAATCTCGTCTGCACCTTTTTCCAATGTTTCCAGATCCTTCCGGAAATATGGGCACCAGAACTGAACACAATATTCCAAGTGTGGCTGCACCAGCGTTTTGTATAGTTGCAGTATGGTATTTCAACTTCGGAACTCAATCCCTCCATGAATGAAACCTAACACACCGTTTGCCTTCTTAACAGCACTATCAACCTGGGTGGCAACTTTCAGGGATCTATGTACATGGACTCAAAGATCCCTCTGCACACCACACTACCAAGATGTTTTCCATTGACCCAGTATTCAGCCTTCCTGTATTCTCAAAGTGCATCACCCCACATGTAGTTGCATTGAACTCTATTTGCCACCTCTCAGCCCAATTCTGCAGTGTATCCAAGTCCCCTTGCAACCTGTAACGTTCTTCCACACTGTCCACGACTACACTGACTTTAGTGTCGTCTGCAAATTTCCTAATCCATTCACCTATACGTGCAGTGGTCCCAAAACAGATCCTGGTGGCACATGACTAGTAACTGGACTCATCACGTTCGCCTCATACGCAAAAGGTCCCAGTTTGAAACTGGGCAGAAACTCATAGAACATAGACATAGAACATAGAACAATACAGCACAGAACAGGCCCTTCGGCCCACGATGTTGTGCCGAACTTCTATCCTAGATTAAGCACCCATCCATGTACCTATCCAAATGCCACTTAAAGGTCGCCAATGAATCTGACTCTACCACTCCCTCGGGCAGCGCATTCCATGCCCCCACCACTCTCTGGGTAAAGAACCCACCCCTGACATCTCCCCTATACCTTCCACCCTTCACCTTAAATTTATGTCCCCTTGTAACACTCTGTTGTACCCGGGGAAAAAGTTTCTGACTGTCTACTCTATCTATTCCTCTGATCATCTTATAAACCTCTATCAAGTCACCCCTCATCCTTCGCCGTTCCAACGAGTAAAGGCCGAGAACTCTCAACCTATCCTCGTACGACCTACTCTCCATTCCAGGCAACATCCTGGTAAATCTTCTCTGCACCCTCTCCAAAGCTTCCACATCTTTCCTAAAGTGAGGCGACCAGAACTGCACACAGTACTCCAAATGTGGCCTAACCAAAGTCCTGTACAGCTGCAACATCACCTCACGACTCTTGAATTCAATCCCTCTGCTAATGAACGATAATACTCCATAGGCCTTCTTACAAACTCTATCCACCTGAGTGGCAACCTTCAAAGATCTATGTACATAGACCCCAAGATCCCTCTGTTCCTCCACCTGACCAAGAACCCTACCATTAACCCTGTATTCCGCATTCTTATTTGTTCTTCCAAAATGGACCACCTCACACTTGGCAGGGTTGAACTCCATCTGCCACTCCTCAGCCCAGCTCTGCATCATATCTAAGTCCCTCTGCAGCCGACAACAGCCCTCCTCACCGTCCACAACTCCACCTATCTTTGTATCATCTGCAAATTTACTGACCCACACTTCGACTCCCTCCTCTAAGTCATTAATAAAAATTACAAACAGCAGAGGACCCAGAACTGATCCCTGCGGAACTCCACTTGTAACTGGGTGACAGGCTGAATATTTACCATCTACCACCACTCTCTGCCTTCGACCGGTTAGCCAGTTTTCTATCCAATTGGCCAAATTTCCCTCTATCCCATGCCTCCTGACTTTCCGCATAAGCCTACCATGGGGAACCTTATCAAATGCCTTACTAAAATCCATGTACACTACATCCACTGCTCTACCCTCATCCACATGCTTGGTCACCTCCTCGAAGAATTCAATAAGACTTGGAAGGCAAGACCTACCCTTCACAAATCCGTGCTGGCTGTCCCTAATCAAGCAGTGTCTTTCCAGATACTCGTAAATCCTATCCCTCAGTACCCTTTCCATTACTTTGCCTACCACAGAAGTAAGACTAACTGGCCTGTAATTCCCGTGGTTATCCCTATTCCCTTTTTTGAACAGGGGCACAACATTCGCTACTCTCCAGTCCCTTGGTACCACCCCAGTTGCCAGTGAAGATGAGAAGATCATTGCCAACGGTACTGCAATTTCCTCTCTTGCTTCCCACATAATCCTAGGATATATCCCGTCAGGCCCGGGGGACTTGTCTATCCTCAAGTTGTTCAAAATGTCCAACACATCTTCCTTCCTAACAGGTATCTCTTCTAGCTTATCAGTCCGTTTCACACTCTCCTCTTCAACAATACGGTCCCTCTCGTTCGTAAATACTGAAGAGAAGTACTTGTTCAAGACCTCTCCTATCTCTTCCGACTCAATACACAGTCTCCCACCACTGTCCTTGATCGGACCTACCCACGTTCTCGTCATTCTCAGGTTTCTCACATACGCATAGAATGCCTTGGGGTTATCCTTGATCCTATCCGCCAAGGATTTTTCATGCCCTCTCTTAGCTCTCCTAATCCCTTTCTTCAGGTCCCTTCTGGCTATCCTGTATCCCTCCACTGCTCTGTCTGAACCTTGTTTCCTCAACCTTATGTAAGCCTCCTTCTTCCTCTTTACTAGACATTCAACCTCCCTCGTCAACCAAGGCTCCCTCACACGACCATTTCTTTCCTGCCTGATCGGTACATACATATCAAGGACACGTCGTATCTGCTCCTTGAAAAAGTCCCACATTTCCACCACATCCTTCCCTGACAGCCTATGCTCCCAACGTATGCTCCTCAAATCCTGTCTTACAGCATCGTAATTTCCCTTCCCCCAATTGTAAAAACTTCCTTGTTGTGCGCACCTATCTCTCTCCATAACCAAGGTGAAAGTCACAGAATTGTGGTCGCCATCACCAAAATGTTCACCCACTAACAAGCCCACCACTTGTCCCTGTTCGTTACCGAGTACCAAATCCAATATGGCCTCCCCTCTGGTTGGACAATCTACATACTGCGTTAGAAAAGCTTCCTGGACACACTGCACAAACACCGCCCCATCCAATCTACTTGATCTAAAGAGCTTCCAATCAATATTTGGGAAGTTGAAGTCGCCCATGACTACGACCCTGTGGCTTCTGCACCTTTCCAAAATCTGTTTCCCAATCTGTTTCTCCACATCTCTGCTGCTATTGGGGGGCCTATAATAAAGACCCAACAAGGTGACTGCACCTTTCCTATTTCTGACTTCAGCCCATACTACCTCCAGAGGCAGATCCCCCTCAAACTTCCTTTCTGCAGCCGTTATACCATTTCTAATTAGCAATGCCACCCCCCCTCCTTTTTTACCACCCTCCCTAATCTTACTGAAACATCTGTAACCAGGAACCTCCAACAGCCATTCCTGTCCCTCATCTATCCATGTTTCCGTGATGGCCACAACATCGTAGTCCCAGGTACCGATCCACGCCTTAAGTTCACCCACCTTATTTTTGATACTCCTTTGTTCTTCAACTGCAGCCTTTTACATGGACAAGAATGGAGCTTTCTTGCTTGCTTTCCCATCTGCAAACCTGCCTTCGAAGTTGCTTGAACAAATCTGCTCTCGTAGTGAGGCTTGCTTCTATGCCTCTGCATTTTCTCCAACAGTGTACTATGTGGAACCTTGTCAAAGGCTTTACTTTTGTCCATGTGTACCACGTCAAATGCCCTTCCCTCATCTACAAGCTTGGTGACCTTCTCAAAAAACTCAATGAGGTTTGTGAGACATGACCTGTCCTTGACAAAGCCAAGTTGACTATCTGAAATCAAATTGATGTTTGCCAGATGATTTTAAATCTTATCTCTTATAATCCTTTCCTAAACCTTTCCTACAACAGAAGTAAGGCTCACTGGTCTATAATTACCTGGATCATTTCTACTGCCCTTCTTAAACAAGGCACAACATTTGCAATCTTCCAGTGCTCTGGTCCCAAATCTGCAGACAATGACAACTTAAATATCCAATCCAAAGGCTATGCTACCTTCTCCCTAGATTCTCAGAGTATCCTTGGATAAATCCCATCCAGCCCTGGGGACTTGTCACGCCTTCCAGCTTTGATAATACCTGTTCGTAACTAACTTTGATAATTTCTAATCTAATATCTCATACCTCATTCTCCTCCTCTACAATAGTCTCCTTTTCCTGAGTAAAACCCAATGAGAAATGTTCATTTTGCATCTCTCCGATTTCCACAGGGTCACACTCAACTTCCCATTCTGTCTGTGATTGGCCCTATTCCTACCCTAATCATCTTGTTAATCCTCACATACCTATAGAAAGCTTTAGGTTTCTGCTTTATTCTATGTGTTAAAGACTGGTCGTGTCCTCTCTTTGCTCTTTTAAACTCTCTTTTTAAATCCTTCTTAGCTGATCTGTAATTCTCCATCTCCTCATCTGAACCATCTTGCCTCATCAACACCTAAGCCTCCTTATTCTTCGTAACAAGAGATGCAGTTTCTGCAGTAAACCAAGGTTCCCTTGCCTTATCACTTCCTCCTGCCTGACAGGGACATACCCATCAAGGACACGCAATATCTGTTCCTTAAACCAGCTCCACATTTCCATTGTCTGCATACCCTGCATTTTGCTACCCCATTCTGTGCATCTAATTCTTGCCTAATAGCATTATAATTGCCCTTGCACCATCAATAACTCTTGAACTGTGGCATGTATGTATTCCTTTCCATCGCTAAACTAAACTTAACTGAATTATGATCACTGTCTCCAAAGTGCTCACCTACAACTAAATCAAACACCTATTCTGGTTCATTACCAAGGACCAGATCCAATGTGGCCTCCCCTCTTGTCGGCCCTTCAACATACTGTGTCAGGAAACCCTCCTGTACACATTGGATAAAAACAGATTCATCCAACGTATTAGAGTTATAGCATTTCCAGTCAATTTTGGGGAAGTTAAAGTCCCCCATAATGACCACCCTGTTACTTTCACTCCTATCCAGAATAACTTTGCTAATCCTCTCTTCCACCTCCCTGGTACTCTGCAGAGGCATATTTTAAAAAAAACTCCAAGCAGTGTGACCTCTCCTCTTCTGTTTCTAACCTCAGCCCACGCTACCTCAGGAGACTAGTCCTCATAAAAAGTTCTCTCAGCCACCGTTATACTCTCCTCGACTGATGTGACATGCATGGGCCCATTGCAGTGCTTCAAACTCCATGAGGCAGCCATACCCTCAGACAGACAGACTCAGTCTGGAACCTCCTCTGTCCTTAAGACCTTATGCACTGCCTGTGCTCCTCCATTTCCCCTTTGCACGTTCCCTTTCCAACCCACCCCACCTGCATCGCTCCATGAATGGTGCTGTCAAGTGCAGAAGTCTGTGGAATACCCTCCCTAACCTTCTCTATCCTCCTTTAAGATGTATTTTAACATCATTCTCTTTAATCAATGTTTTGATCATCCATGAAGCACCTTAGGAGATTTGCCATTGTAAAAGATTCCATACGATGCAAGTAGTTGTTGTTATTGCTGTACATTAGGAGAAACAGGAATGATGCTTTCAAAATTCTAACAAGAAAGTCACTGACAGGTGTAGTGTGCAGGTCACCAAACAATAACATCACATTGGGATGGGCAATAAACAAAGAAATAACTATTGCCTGTAAAAATTGCACAGCTATTATCATAGGGGATTTTAATCTACATGTAGATTGATCGAACCAGCTCAGTCAGCGTAGCGGTGAGTTTATTAAGTGTATCCATGATAGTTTTCTTGAACAGTATGAAATGGAACTGACAAGGGAGCAATCTATCCAGCATCTGGCCCTGTGCAATGACACAGGAATAATTAATGACCTCAGAGTAAGGGATCCTCTTGAAAGAAGTCATCACTGTATGGTTGAATTTAGAATACATATGGAGAGTGTGAACATAAAATCTAACACCTGGGTCCTGTGCTTCAACACGGGGAACTACAATAGAATAAGGGAGAACCTGGATAAAGTAGACTGGAAACAAAGATTTTATGGTGGGACAGTTGATAAGCAGTGGAAGATTTTCAAAGGCACTTTACGAACAGTATTTACGAACGAAAGGGACCGTATTGTTGAAGAGGAGAGTGTGAAACGGACTGGTAAGCTAGAAGAGATACTTGTTAGGAAGGAAGATGTGTTGGACATTTTGAACAACTTGAGGATAGACAAGTCCCCCGGGCCTGACGGGATATATCCTCGGATTATGTGGGAAGCAAGAGAGGAAATTGCAGTACCGTTGGCAATGATCTTCTCGTCTTCACTGTCAACGGGGGTGGTACCAGGGGACTGGAGAGTAGCGAATGTTGTGCCCCTGTTCAAAAAAGGGAATAGGGATAACCCCGGGAATTACAGGCCAGTTAGTCTTACTTCTGTGGTAGGCAAAGTAATGGAAAGGGTACTGAAGGATAGGATTTATGAGTATCTGGAAAGACACTGCTTGATTAGGGACAGCCAGCAGGGATTTGTGAAGGGTAGGTCTTGCCTTACAAGTCTTATTGAATTCTTCGTGCAGGTGACCAAGCATGTGGATGAGGGTAGAGCAGTGGATGTAGTGTACATGGATTTTAGTAAGGTCCCCCATGGTAGGCTTATGCGGAAAGTCAGGAGGCATGGGATAGAGGGAAATTTGGCCAATTGGATAGAAAACTGGCTAACCAGTCGAAGTCAGAGAGTGGTGGTAGATGGTAAATATTCAGCCTGGAGCCCAGTTACAAGTGGAGTTCCGCAGGGATCAGTTCTGGGTCCTCTGCTGTTTGTAATTTTTATTAATGACTTGGATGAGGGAGTCGAAGGGTGGGCCAGTAAATTTGCAGATGATACGAAGACAGGTGGAGTTGTGGACAGTGAGGAGGGAATTTGTCATTTGCAAAGGGACTTAGATATGATGCAGAGCTGGGCTGAGGAGTGGCAGATGGAGTTCAACCCTGCCAAGTGTGAGGTTGTCCATTTTGGAAGAACAAATAAGAATGCGGAATACAGGGTTAATTGTAGGGTTCTTAGTCAGGTGGAGGAACAGAGGGATCTTGGCGTCTATGTACACAGATCGTTGAAAGTTGCCACTCAGGTGGATAGAGTTTGTAAGAAGGCCTATGGTGTATTATCGTTCATTAGCAGAGGGATTGAATTCAAGAGTTTTGAAGTGATGTTGCAGCTGTACAGGACTTTGGTTAGGCCACATTTGGAGTACTGTGTGCAGTTCTGGTCGCCTCGCTTTAGGAAAGATGTGGAAGCTTTGGAGAGGGTGCAGAGAAGATTTACCAGGATGTTGCCTGGAATGGAGAATAGGTCGTACGCGGATAGGTTGAGAGTTTTTGGCCTTTTCTCATTGGAACGGTGAAGGATGAGGGGTGACTTGATAGAGGTTTATAAGATGATCAGAGGAATAGATAGAGTAGACAGTCAGAAACTTTTTTCCCCGGGTACAACAGAGTGTTACAAGGGGACATAAATTTAAGGTGAAGGGTGGAAGGTATAGGGGAATGTCAGGGGTGGGTTCTTTACCCAGAGAGTGGTGGGGGCATGGAATGTGCTGCCCGTGGGATTGGTAGAGTCAGAATCATTGGCGACCTTTAAGCGGCATTTGGATAGGTACATGGATGGGTGCTTAATCTAGGATAGAAGTTCGGCACAACATCGTGGGCCGAAGGGCCTGTTCTGTGCTGTATTATTCTATTGTTCTATTGTTCTATCTATTGTAAGTGCTCAACAATTGCATATTCCAGTGAAAAGGAAGGACTGTAAGAAAAGGCATACTCTGCGATGGGTATCTAAGGAAAGTGATCAAATTGAAAGAGATGGCATGCAAAATGGCCAAAAACAACCTGAAACTAGAATTGGTAAAACTTTAAATGTCAACAGAAAGCCACAGAAGAGCTATGAAGAAACGTAAGTTAGAACATGAGAAAAATAAACTCGCACAGACTATAAAGACAGATAGCAAAATTTTATATTGAATGAGAAAAGAGTAGCTAAAGTAAATGTTGGTCCTTTGGAAAATGATAAGGAACATTTCATTATGGGATATCACAGTGGAGGAAACCAATATCCTGCCAATGATGAGCAAAGAGACAATGATAGGTGAGGATTTGGAAACCATCATTATTACGGAACAGCTAGTGTTGGAGTTAATTGAGTTAATGACAGAAAAGTCTTCTGACCCTGATGGAATGCATCCCAGGGGACTAAAGGAGATGCCAGGAGAAATAGCAAATACACTGGCAGTAATTTTCCAAAATTCGCTGGACTCTGTGGCAGTCCCAGCAGATTGGAAAGCAGCAAAAGTGATGCCACATTTTTAAAAAGGAGGTGGACAAAAGGTGGGGAATTATACACAAGTTAGCTTATTCTCTGCAGTGGGAAAGATGCTTGGGTCTATTATCAAGGAAGAAATAGCAGGGAATCTTAATAGAAATTGTCCCATTGGACAACAGAGCATGGGTTCATGTAGGGCAGGTCATGCTTCACAAATCTTTTGGAATTCTATGAAGACATTTCGAGCAAGGTGGACAACAAGGACCCAGTGGATGTGGTGTACCCGGATTTCCAAAAGGCCTTCAACAAGGTGCTGTGCAAGAGGCTGTTGCATAATATAAAGGTGCATGGTGTTAGGAGTGGAGTATTAGCATGGATAGAAGATTGGTTGACTAACAGGAAGCAAAGTGTGGGGATAAATGAGTACTATTCCGGCTGGCAATCAGTGACTAATAGTGTGCCTCAGGGATCAGTGTTGGGACTGCGATTATTTAGAATTGATACAGATGATTTGGAGTTGGCGACCACATGTAGGGTGTCAAAGTTTGTATATGAGACTAAGATGAGTAACAGAACAAAGTGTGCGGAGGACTGTGAAACTTTGCAGAGGAACAGAGATACAGAGAGTGAGTGGGCAATGGTCTGGCATTTGGAATATAATGTTCATAAATGTAAAGTCCTACTGTTTGGTTGGAGTAACATTAAAAAAGAGATTATTACTTGAATTTTAAAAAGTTGCATCATTTGCTATGCAGGGGCACCTGAGTAACCTTCTGCATGAAGGTTGGTAACCAGGTACAACAATCAACTCAGAAAGCAAATGGAATTTTGGCCTTCATTGCTGAAGGGATTGTGTTTAAAAGCAGAGGTTATGTCCCATCTGTATTGGGTGCTGGTGAGGCCACACCTGGAGTACTGCATGCAGTTTCTGTCTCCTGACTTGCTCAAGATGTACCGGCACTAGAGGGGGTGCACAGGAGGTTAACTAGGTTGATTCCGGAGTTGAGGGGGTTAGCTTAACAGAGACTGAGTAGATTGGGATTATATTCATTGGAAATCAGAAGAATGGGAAACATATAAAATAATGAATGGAATAGATAAAACAGAAGTAGAGAGAATGTTTCCACTGGCAGGTGAAGCTAGGACAAGAGGGCATCACTATAAGACTAGAGGCAGCAAATTTAGGACTGAATTGAGAAGAACTTCTTGACCTCTGTGGTATTCATTGCCCAGGGAGGTAGTTGATGCTAGTTCAGTAAACGTTTTTAAAGCTAAGGTAGCTTTTTTTTTAAAAAAAAGAATTAATTAATTAATTAAGGGATATGGTGAGAACGTTGGTAAATGGTTCTGCGTCCACAAAATGATCAGCCATGATCTTAATGAATGCCAGAGCAAGCTCAAAGGGCAGGACGGCCTTCTCCTGTTCCTAGTTCTTTTGTTGTTATATTTTGCATTCCTCCCACACTCTTGACTTTCAGGTGCTGGTGTTAGATTAGGATGGACAAAATTAAAATTCACAGAACACCAGGTTATAGTCCAACAGGTTTATTTGGAAGGACTAGCTTTGCAGCTTCTTCATCAGGTGGTTGTGTGATTTTTAACTTTGTGTCTCACTCTTGTAACTGATAAACAGCAACAAAAGCCACGAAGCAGTGCGCATGCTCCAGGCAACAATGGGCCCCTGGTAGTTGATGTCAGCGGAAGACCAATGGAAAGGCAGGGTCAGAGCTGGAGGACCTGGCGGGGCATTTGGTCCTCCGACCAATCAGAGTAAAAGAAGGACGGGACGAGACTATACCACGTGATCATCCTTGCGGTGGGCGCGGATGTGCGGGACATGTGGATGGAGAGCTGTTGGTAAGGAAAGAAATAAACAGCAGGAAGTGGGAGGGAAATGGTATTGGTATGGGCTGAGAGGTTTTACAAACATTTGGTGCACATCGGAAAATACAAATTTGAAACATACAGTCCCGTTTTTGCAGTCAACTGGAAAATAACCTCATTGTGTGATCGCTGCCATCTTTATTCGGGGCAAAGATTCACTGGACACGTGCGCAGCCGCCAGCTTTGTTGGGGGCAAAGTTCAGAGGGATGTATGTGCAGCCCTCCCTGGTAGAGATTCAGAGGGCAGGATTTACCCAGAGCACATTCAAGCCTAGAGAAATTGATGTTTTGTTTTTTTGGATTTGTTTCTTCATCCATTTAAATGATTTGGATGTGACTAGAGCCGGTACTGTTCGTAAGTTTGCAGATGATACCAAAATTGGAGGTATTGTGGACAGTGGTAAAAGTTATCTCAGAATACAATGGGATATTGATCAGATGGGCCAATGGGCTGCGGAGTGGCAGATAGGGTTTAATTTAGATAAATGTGAGGTGCTGCATTTTAGAAAAGCAAATCAGAGCAGGACTCACACTGAATTGTAAGGTCTTGGAGAGTCTTGCTGAACAAAGAGACCTTGGAATGCAGGTTCATAGTTCCTTGAAGGTAGAGTCACAGGTAGATAGGACAGTGAAGAAATTGTTTGCGATTCTTCCCTTCGTTGGTCAGAGCATTGAGTGAAGGAGCTGTACAGGACATTGGTTAGGCCACTTTTGGAATATTGTGTGGAATTCTGGTCTCCCTCTTATCAGAAAGAGGCACTGAAACATGGAAGGTTTGAGAATTGATTTTTAAAGGATGTTGCCAGGGTTGGAGGATTTGAGTTGCAGGGAGAGGCATAATAGGCTGGGGCCATTTTCCCTGGAGTGTCATAGGCTGAGGTGTGATGTTGAAGATTTTTATAAAATCGTGAGGGGCATGGATAGCGTAAATAGACAAGGTGTTTACCCTGGGGTGGTGGAACCCAGAACGAGAGGATATAGGTTTAGGGTGAGAGGGGAAAATTCAAAAGGAGCCTAAAGGTCAACCAAAATTGTAACATTTAAAAGGCATTTGAATAGGAAGGGTTCAGAGGGATGTCAGTCAAGTGCTGGCAAATGGGAATAGTTTAGGTTAGAATATCTGGTTTGCATAGATGGCTTGGACTGAAGAGTCTGTTTTTGTGCTAGACATCTCTGACTGTGGGATCATAAAAGTGAACACTGCTCTGATTCACCTCTGGGCTCCTTGATGTCCACTTGTTCGTTATCCAGCTTCCTCAGTCTCACATGAGTGTATTTTTGCCACGTTTAGTATTTTACTACTACGTTTACAGACCTTTTTGTAAATGGATTGTCCACTGCTGCCTGACTCCTGACCGTATGCTGCTCCATTATCAGGATTTTTTTTACACAATATCTCTGACAGTCAAGAATTCTTGTTTTCCAATAGTGAGTGGATTTTTCTTCCATTTCTGACAGTCAAATTCTGCACCATTTTCAATCCATATAATTCATATTGCACTCCCTGAAACATCACGTGTATTTTCTCCTTCCACAGATACCAGTGATCATTGCCAAAGCCCTGTTGCCTGTGGAGAGGGTGATGTTTGACTTCCTTGTACAGCTGCAGTTGGTATGGTGAAGGTGCTCCCACAATGTGGTTGGGCAAGAGACATTACAGATTATTCACTCAGCGATAGTGAAAAGTAGAAGATATCTGTACAACTCAACATGTTTTTAATTTCACAAAAATATTGAGAACTTTTGACATAAGGCCACAGCTGGAGAATATTATGTCCAGTGACCAAAACCATTGCCAAATAAGCAATTTTTCAGGAATGCCTTAAAGGAAGAAAGCAGATCTGAGAGGGTGGGAATTCCAGACCACGTTGCCTTGGAATCTTTCGAAACAGTCACACAGCTGAACTCAAAAATAAACACATCATTGGGAGTCTAAACTAAGTTATTGAGATATGAAAGGGTGTGTGGTGCAGGAAGATAGGAATGATTACAGCCAGGAATTAAGTCAATGGTGTGAAAGTAAATTGTTGTTGCTTATAAATGGGAGCCTTTTGATGGATCAGCAAGTTCTGGTACAAGTGAGGACTTGGGCGGTAGAGTTTTCAATATTCTGGAGATTATAGGGAGGGTGATTGTGGGATGCTGGCCAGGAGTGGGTTTAGATAATGAAATCTAGAGTTAACAAAATAAATGAATGAGAGCTTCAGTAAATGAGCTGAGACTGTGGTGAGGTCCGGTGATATCACTGAAGTCGAAATAGTGGTCATGGAGTGGGACTGGGCTATCACCCTCACCTCCCCATTTGGAATTCAGCTGTTTGTCAGTTTGTGAATCCAGTCTGTAACAAGATCAGGAACTGAGTGGTCCTGGCAGAACCCAAACTGGGTCTCACAGAAGGTTATTGCTGAGCAGCTGCATGACAGCACTGTTGATGACACCTTCCATCACTTCACTGCTGAGTGAATGTCGACTGATGGAGGGAAATTGGATGCGTTGGCTCTGTCCTGCGTTTTTGTGTTGAACATCCCTGGGAAATGTTCCACACTGTTAGTAGGTGCCAGTGCTGGACTTGTCTTGGTGGGCAGCAATTTCTGGAGCACAGCCATCAGTATTATTGCCACAATTTTGGTAGGGCTGACTGCCTTTACACTACTTCTCCATTTCTTGATCTGATTTGAAATAAGTTTTCAACCAAGTTGATTCACGTCTCTGATGTCAGGGACCAATGTAGAAGGCTCATTCACTTGGCACTGCTGGCTGAAGATTGCTGCAAATGCTGTTTTCTTGTCTGTTGCATGGATGTGTGAGACCCCTCCATCAGTAAGGGTGGGTATATCTGTGATGCTTCCTGCAGTGAGTTGTTTAATTGTCCATCACCATTCCTGACTAGGTGTGGCAGAACTGCAGAGCTCCGATCTGATCCATGAGTTGTTGGATCACATAGTTCTATTTGGTGTTGCTTACGCTGTTTGGCATGCAGGTTGGGTAGCTTCACCAGGTTGTCACCACATTTTTAGTTATGCCTGGTATTGCTCCTGGCATGCCCTGCGGAACTCTCCATTGAACTAGGGTTGATCCCCTGCCTTGATGTTAATGGTTGAGTGGGGAATATACCAGGCCATGAGATTTCAGATTGGGCTGGAGTACAGTTCTGCTGCTGTTGTTGGCCCACAGTGAGACAGAAGGGTCAAGAGGGCTGATTGCGTTGTATTTTCCAGTGCATTGGTAGATGTAATGTGATCCATCCAGTTTCATTCCTTTGTTGAGACTGGACAGTCATTAATACAATGAGTGATTTGATGGGCCACTGTCAGGAATGCAACTTTAAAAAAAAAGGTTTTGTGATTTACACATGAAAAAAGTGAAACTATCATGGTATTCGAACAGATGAAAGACTCAACAGACAATCAAGGTATTTTTCAATTGATAATTTCAGTTACATCACACTAAATTTTTGCTATAAATTCTGTGCCTTAGAATTGTGCCCTCCACAATCACCTGATGAAGGAGCGGTGCTCCGAAAGCTAGTGTGCTTCCAATTAAACCTGTTGGACTATAACCAGGTGTTGTGTGATTATTAACTGAGAATATGACCGCACTACTAACAGGGCAGCATGTAAACAGGCTCAGTACAGTTAATCAATATATTCGGAAGGATTTCCTCCAAGTTTGATGACGCAATATTCACCAAAACCGTCAACTTCAACACGCAATGTTGCTCTTAACAAAAACTTCAGGCTGACACAAAGCTCCCCACCCCACTGCAATGTGGTAACTGGGCCCGGCCTCGGAATTGCAACTGGGACATTTGTGGACTGTGATCTCAAAGGAAGGGAGCAAACACAATTCTGACAGATTAGTTCTCAAAGATGAGTAGCAAGTTTGAGACAAGGCAGGTGGTATGCCGCCTTGCACTTAGCTTAATTGTATTTCTTATTTACAGTTGTGTTTTGCAAAGTATGAAGAACTATGTGTTTGTTTTCCATGGTTGGAGAGTTTTATCCGAGTTGATCGCAGTTGCTGCCTCTCGCTCCCCAAGTCAAATCATAGATCTATAACAAAACAATAAACTGCAGGTGCTGGAGATCTGAATCCCAGAAACAAAGTGCTGGAGAAACTCAGCAGTTCTGAGGGCATCGGTGAAGAGAAAAATAATGTTACATTTCAATTTCAGTGACTCTTCGTCTGAACGGACAAATGGTCATGAGACTTGGAGCTTCCAATATTTTATTACCCTCAGAGATGCTGCTGGACCTGCAGTTCTCCAGCACTGTGCTTTCTCTAGTGAACTTTATTTACAAAACCGATCAGAAAAATACTAATCTCCAAAAGTGAAAGGTTCATTGCAAACGTGAGCATAGTTTCCACACTTGAGTTACACAAGTACGTCTCGGTTTAAAAACAAGATTTAACTCTCAATAATATTCCATCTCAAAATTAGCCAAGTTACACCAGTAATAAAGCTCATCCACCCAATGAGGCACTTCAGCACAACATCCTGCAGTGTTACACACAGCCACCTTTACCAGAGAATGATCACATGGCACAAAATTGAAGGACAAGAGCATGTCTCTTTAAAGGAACTGAAGTCAAACTCAGTTTTTGGAAGGATTTTTAATAAACCTGATTGAACATTTAAATCTCAGAGCATAATCTTTGTTTCTTTAAACAAGGTGTGTGGGAAACATCCCACATCTTGCTAAAGGTTCAGTTCAGTCTGATACATAGAGCCAAAGGTCAAGCAAACATCACACTTTCCATTCACTTCTACAAAGGGCTGACACCACATTTCTTCAGGATTTAAAGTATTTTACAAATTGTTTGTAAAATCATTTGTCACGTTAAAGAACTGAACAATAAATGTCATTGTATGCAATAAGAGTGAAGCCTGTGACAGCAGATTTAGCTTTGGAGGGCAGTTTATGTGCTTTCTAAATTCTGGGAGCACTTTGGGAGACTGCTCCCAGATGGTGAGAGTGAGCATATCTGGAATGCACTGTTTAGATTTTGGAATCCTTGGGAAAGAATCTGTGGTTTCACTAATACTTGGCTTGTGTTGTTGGTGTACAGTAAGCAATTCATAAAGTTACTTATGTATTGTTGTTGACGACCTGAATGGTATTCAAATCTGCCAGGTTGCCTTCAATAGTGTGAATGCATCTATTGTAAATATTTGGAATATTCCAGAATTGCCCAGTGCTTGGCAAATTCAGGGGGGACAAAAAAATCACATTGAGTAATTTGAAATTAAGAATCCAAGAGGATGTAACCACTGAAGTATTCAATTCAAATAGTTAAATGGAGTGCTCACATTTAAAATACCTGTTATCCATAGGAATGGATGGACTGACAGAATTGGGACCAAATTCCTGGCTGGGGAGTGTGAAATGTGCTTTGATAAAGTCACCTGCATTTACCAACAATAATTTGGCAAGCTCGGAAATTTAAAAAACAATTCGAGCTTCATTGCTGCTCCAGTCGGGTCACAAGCTCTGTGAAAAAATAACAATGTTCAGGTTTATTGCATACACTCTGAAACACGTGTTCCTTCTGCAGATCCTGCAAGTTTCCCCAATGAGCATAGTCCATCGAAATGATGTTGCTAACTTTGGCCAACTCATTTCTTTCCGAGCCTCTATAACCTGAAGACTGACCAGAAGCAATTACTCCACATATGTGGGAACATTACCGACGAGGATTTTTTTCTTTCAGAATTGACTTCCATATATTCAAAGTCCAGAAAAAATAAAAAGCTTGTTACCTTTTATAGAGGAATGATTCAGTGGGAGTAAAACGCTAACCTTTTCTTGCTTAATAATCAAGCTACCTAAATTTTAAAAATGAACACTTCTTAATAGTTCGCAAGATCCTAATGAAATATTTTATGTGAAACAAATCACATGAAACATAGTTATTCAGATAACAAAACAAGTTTGTTCATTGAAGAACCCAGAGGAAAAGGTCATGAAACAATGTGAGTTTGATATACCTTGTTAGAAACGAAAATCGCTTCTTAATAATCGCTCGAGACAAATTCAGGAAAACAAAGGTTTATTTACAAGTCTGTAGAGTTGGGCACCCTTCTGAGAAAAAGGCGCGCCGAGGCTTACAAAGTTTCTCATTATATACAGCACAAGTCCCTCCCCTCCTTGGCTCTAACGAGCCACGAGGTTCACATTGTTAAACCGTCATTATTCTCCATTTTGCACCCTTATCACAAAGTCTGCAACAAATGTCTCCAGAGTTGTTGTTTTTTTTACCTGTAGTCTTATCAGTCAAAGACTTATTCTTCTCTGTCTGTGCTAGCGGTCTTATCAATCTGTAGCAGATGTCTCTCGAGTTGTTTTTCTATCCTGCAGTCTTATCAGTCAAGGACTCATTCTTCCCTGTCTGTGTTAATGGTTTCATCAATCAAGGACTTGTTTTTACTCTGCTCACAAAATGTCAGCATTTGCACAATTTAAATTATCCTACTTTTGAGTATACAAAATGTTTTAGAAAAGAAGCAAAAGCCTTGTCTTTTATTATATAGCAGCCTGTTGGGTCAGGCACATCTTAATTGTTTGAACCGAAATTGCCTCTCACAATTCCACCCTTTCTCTTTTTAAGATAAGCCTCCCCTCCTCAAGGGCACAGGAAATCCTTGGTCTTTCGCAGCAACAGCACCTTAAGTTCCTGCGTCCAATGTTGTGGAACCGCCACTGCCTGGAGTTGGGAAATATTTTTCTGAATTAAAAACTGAATATAGGGGGATAGGCAGGGTAATATGAGGAGAAGCATCACGCCCCCCCCCCGCAACCACCAGCAACGCCGTGCGCCACCAACTACCACCCAGGAGACCATCCCACCATCCGATGCCACTAAGAGGACGCCAAGATTGTACTGGCACATGGGCCAATTTCCGAATTTCATCGGATATTTTCAAAACCGCTTTACCATTATCGTCAATTTCTAGACAGCAGTTAGTCAGGTTAAATTTCCCGCACACACCCCCCTCCGAGGCCAACAGATAATCCAAGGCAAGTCGGTTTTGATATATAGCAGCCCTCATCTGATCCTGCTGCTTAGCCAGCAACTCCAGGGCCAGGGCGGTCTGGTTAGTAATGACCTCTACGACTGCTTGGAGCCTGATAATTCGATTTAACATATAGATAGGAGTACGGTACCCCCATGATCCGTCCTGTGCCCATGTAGCTGGCCCGTAGTATTCAATAATCCGGGCCGGTGGCCACTCATCCCCCCAATCACCGACTTGGATATCCCTTGGCGACCTACGGAGGGAGTCAAAGAGTTTAATTCCCAAATCGTCGCCTTCCTCCCAGGGTAATAGGAAGAACGCAGGTCGTATTAGACCCAGGAAGCATACTCCAGCCCATCCCATGGGCAGTTTGGAGTATGCCTGATTACCGCATATCCAAAATAGGCCATCTGGAGCAGGCCCTCCCTGCCTGACAACGTCATCCCACAGCTCCTTTACCCCAGGGACGCCCTCATAAGGACCAGGACCACTGCAATTCCAGTAATCAGCCCCCAGCTCATCAGAGGAGGAATCAATACGTAATGGAATGCAATTTCCATGACCTCGGTTTGCAATGTACCAAGTAATATCCTCAGGCCACCATACTCGCGTGGTCGCGTCCAATACATTCTGACAGGGACTAATCCCTACCTCCACGGTCCCCTTGCCTTCAATACAGAACTGGCCCTCAGGGCTGTTTGTCAGTCTCCACCCCTGGCTTTTCCTTTCATTGACATGAGTCCAAGTGGTTTGCAGCAATTCCCATATGTCTAAGCTTTGACCAGTCCACGGCCATTGTTCCGACATATGCGGCCCCCCACAAACCCAGCAATTGCTAACATTTAAAACAGTGACTATTCTAGAGGTGAGATCAATAAACAGGTTTTGTGTAACATCAGGGAGTTCAATCTTTTGTTCTACCTCTTTGTATACAGATGGCACTTTAGAGAGCACGACCGTTCCCTGACGGTCTTGCTCTTTCCCCACCCCCCGATCAGTGTTCTGTATCTTGGCCTCCTTGACTCTGTCAACCTGCTCCCTGAGCAATACGGAGGATAGGCCCCACCTCCCAGTTTTGTTAATACACACCCAGCGGTCATTTATAGGGCATCCACGGATTTTGCCACCGTATCCTTTATTATACACCTGATAATAGGGTCTTCCACCCTCCCAACATTCGTGTCGTGCACTCACATCGTAACACCAATCGTCCACATGGGAGTGAGACACAAATGATCCCGAGTAGATTCGAATCCCGAGCCTTACTGTAGTCCGACATTTGTCACATTTCCCCTCGCCCTCCCCCACATACAGGAGTAAACTGATCAATATCCCCACCAATACAGTCCAAGTAGAGTTCATTTTCGCTGTCTTTTCAGTTTTATCACCAACGGCTTGTCCCCTGGCTCGCATGTCCAAGTGCTTTCTCCTTCAGGCGGAACAGGTCCCTTTATCCTTGATGCGTGGACCCACCATTTTTCTTTCGTCCGAACAGCTGCTTCAGTTGTTAACAGAACCAGGAACGGTCCTTCCCACCGCGGCTGGAGCTTTTCGGCCTTCCAGGTCTTAACAAGTACCCAATCTCCGGGCTCCACCTTATGCAGGAGGAAGTCGAGCGGCGGAGTCTGAGCCAGGAGACCTTTCCTCTGGAGTTCTGCAAAAGAACGGGATAAGGCCACTAAATAGTTTCTGACAAATACATCTCCCCCTTGTAGAGTGGGACATCCGTCAACCTTACTCCAATATGGTAATCTGAACAGCATTTCATAGGGGGAAACCCCGACATCCCGGCGAGGTGCCGTACGTATCCTCAATAGGGCAATGGGCAGGCACTTCGGCCAAGGTGACTTAGTTTCTAACACCAGCTTAGTCAATTGGGTCTTGAGCGTGCCATTCATTCTCTCAACCCGACCCGAACTCTGAGGATGCCAGGGTGCATGGAATTTCCATTGGATACCCAGGGCAGTACAGATCAAATGGTGTAGCTTAGAAATAAAATGTGTCCCAAAGTCGGAGTCGATAGATTCCATTATGTCATATCTCGGGATTATGTTCTCTAACAACAGTCGGGCCACGGTTGGTGCATCGTCATTGGCAGTTGGGAAAGCCTCTACCCAGTGAGTGTAATGGTCTACTATTACTAGCAGATATTTCCATCTCTGTACTGGGGGTAATTCTGTAAAGTCGACTTGGATCCTCTGGAATGGCCTAATTGCGAGGGGCTGACCACCGGCTGGCATAGAATGCATGGCTTTCTGGTTAATACGCCGGCAAGTGGGGCATCCGACTACCTCTTGTTGGGTTAATGTGCATATCCCCCTGCATACATAGTCTCTCAGGAACGTGTCACACATGGCTTGCACCCCCCAGTGGGTCTGATGGTGTAATCGGTGCAGAATACCCCGGGTGATCTGTTTGTTCAGTACTTGTCTCCCATCAGGAACCGTCCACTTCCCGTTAGTATCTAGCCGGGCACCCAATTGATCCATTTTATCAATCTCCCCCTGGGTGAAGACGGGTTGTTTAGCGAGCCCTTCCCTCAACGGTATTATTGTTAAAAATTGGACGGATTTTTCGACCGCTGCCCGCTTGGCTTCCTCATCTGCCAGCCGGTTTCCCACCGCTTCTGGTGTCGACCCCTTCTGGTGACCGGGTACATAGACTACTGCGAGTTCCGTAGGTAACGCCAGGGCCTCTAACGTTAGGCTGATCATTTGTTCGTGAGCCAATTCTTTTCCCCGGGAAGTTATCAATCCTCGCTCTTTCCAGATTTTTCCGAAAGTATGAACGATTCCGTATGCATACTTTGAGTCAGTATATATGGTCCCCACTTTCCCTTCCAACAACTTCAGGGCCCTCTGGAGGGCGTACAACTCACAGGATTGGGCTGACCACTTCCCGGGCAGTCGTCCGGACTCAATCGTCCGTTTTGTTGCGCCATCTACGACAGCATAGCCACTGTACCGGATCCCACTGACGCACCGGGAGGATCCGTCGATGTACAGTTCCTGTCCCTCACCCAGCGGGGCCTCTTGCAGGTCTGCAGGGCTACAAATTCCACACAATCATGCTCCTGTCCTCCATCTGTAGGACGTCCGTACAGAAACTGGGCAGGGTTGCAACTGAGATCTTTTGCAAAAGTAAGATCGTCTCCGGTCATCAAAATTGTCTCATACTTGACGATACGAGAGTCTGTTAACCAGCGGTGAGCCTTCTGATCCAGTATGGTGCTAACTGAATGTGGGGAGTATACTATGATTCTTCCTCCAAAGGTAAGTTTCCGGGCCTCTTCTACTAACATTGCCGTAGCTGCCATTGCCTGTATACAGGTCGGCCATCCACAGGACACAGGGTCTAACATTTTTGACAAAAATGCAACCGGCTGACGCTTCCCTGCACGCAGCTGGGCAAGCACACCCTGGGCAATTCCGCCGGCACTATTGACATATAAGTGGAACGGTTCCTTCAGGGTGGGTAAGGCCAATACCGGAGCTCGGATCAGTTTATTTTTAATAATATTAAATCGCTGCTCCTCTTCATCTGACCAGTCCACCTGTGGTCCTTCTTGTCCGAGTTTGTCGTACAAAAATTTTACTAGAGTGGTGTAACTTTCAATCCATATCCGGCAATACCCCACCAGCCCCAGGAATTGTCTGATCTCCTTCTTGGTCCTGGGTATTGGCATACCCGTAATCCCCGATATTCGTTCCGGCGTGATACGGCGATGCCCCTTACTGACTCGATGGCCCAGATATCTTACCTCTTGCTCCACAAACTGGAGTTTCGTCCTGGAGACACGTAGGCCCTGTTTCCCCAGGAAGTTCAGCAGGGCAACGGTGTCTGCTCATACTTCCTCCTCTCTTAGTCCTGAGAGTAAGAGATCATCGACATATTGGAGCAATTGATTCCCCGCGTTACACTGAAATCCTCCTAAGATCTGCTCCAGTATTTGTCCAAACAAGTTGGGTGACTCCGTGAATCCCTGCGGCAAGACCATCCATCTTAACTGTCGCTTTCGTCCTGTGAAGGGATTCTCCCATTCAAATGCGAAAAGGTTCCGACTTTCTTCGTCAAGGGGGCAACTCCAGAAGGCATCCTTCAGATCTATTACGCTGAACCATTCATGTTCGGGGGGAATTTTACTCATTAACGTGTAGGGATTGGGTACCACCGGGTATCTAGCCTGGACTACTTCATTCAACCCCCGCAAGTCTTGTACCAACCTATACGTCCCATCCGGCTTCCTCACAGGAAGTATTGGAGTATTGAAAGGGGACATACATTCCTCCAGCAGTCCATCTGTGATTAATCTTTCTATCACAGGTTGTAACCCTTCCCGTCCTTCCATAGCAATCGGGTACTGTTTCCTTCTTACCGGGCCTTTTCCTGGTAACATGATGATTTGGAGAGGTTTGATGTTTAGACCCCCTCTGTTCCCCTCTCGGTACCATACGTCCGGGTCTATTTGTTGATCATCTTCTTCGGTGAGGGTGAACAACCTTACCACCATTTCCCCGTTACTTGGTACCGTTCCAATCCCTAGTTTGACCTGCAAGTCTCTTCCTAACAAATTAAACCCCGCCGATGGCAGTAGAAGGAGGTCTCGTTTAGTAGTTCTGTTTTCATACCCAATTTCCACGTCCTCCACTACTGGGACTTGCAATTTCTGTTCTCCAATTCCAGATACTCCCATAACTGTTCCTCCTGCTCGGGCGCCGGGGGGTATTTGGATTATACTTGATCTTTCGGCTCCCGAGTCCACCATAAATGTGATCTCCGACTGTTGGGGCCCTACTTTCAAGTTTACCAGGGGTTCCTGTCGATAGTCCTTTTGCCCCAAGGGTAGGAACCCCCGACCTCCCTAATCTTCCTCCATCAGGGCGTACGACCGCACCTCCCGCTTGTAGCGGGGGCACTCTCGCTTAAAATGTCCCTTTTCATTACAGTAGTAACATCTGAGTATCCTCCTCGTTTCCCTGTCGCGGTCTCGTGTTCCTCCACTCTTCCTTTGTTCCGGCCATGGTCCTCTTTTCCGCTGCTCTTGCCACGACTCTCCCCTTTCCTGTTGCTGCCACGGCTCTCCCTTTTCCCTTCTTCCAGCTGTCACTTATTGCACCGTCTGCATCATTATCTTTGTCGCCTTCTTTTACTTCTCATCGTCCCTTCTCACAAACACCTTTTGCGCCTCCCGTAGTAGTTCACTTAGAGGTTTACTATCCCAATCATCCATTTTCTCTAACTTCTTTCGTATGTCCGGCCAGGCTTTTGATACAAACTCTACCCGTATGAGTTGTTGTCCCACATCCGTCTCAGGGTCCACCCCAGCGAACTGCTGCAAGTTCTTCCTAATTCTGTCTAGGAAGTCCGTAGGGGTTTCCTCCGGGTTTTGATGATTAACAAAAGCCTTGGTAAAATTGTGCCCCTTCGGGGCTGCCTGCCTTATTCCTTTTATCCAATATTCCCGCATGTCTCTCATGTTGCGCCGTCCTTCTTCCGTTTTCTTATCCCACTCGGGGTCGGTGAGGGGAAACTTCTGCTCCCCTCCTTCTCCCCCCTCTCTCTCCCAGATCAAGAGTGCAGCTTGTCGTATCATCTGTCACTCCTGGCTAGAGAACAATGTTTTCATGATGGAACACATCTCTTCCCACGTGTAAGTATTCGGACCCAGGAACTGATCCAATTGTTCAGCTAGGCCCATGGGGTCCTCTAGTAGACCCTTCATCTCCCTCCTGAAATTCCGTACTTCAGTACTCGTCAAGGGAACGTTCACATATCCCATCCCTCCTTCCTCGCCCCCCATGGGCACTTCCCGGAGTGGATTCATTCTTGCATTCGAGACACGGTTTTGTCTGTGACTCCTTCCAGCTTGAGATCTAGTCTGTACCCCTGAGGCAGCCTGTGATTCCTCCCCGTTTTCTTCCCCTTCCCCTGACTCGTCGTCACCCGAAGGAACATTTTGTGGGGCAGACGGGGTCACGTAGGGCGGCGGTAAGTGATCTAAAGGTTCCCATTCTTTCTGCCCTTTCGAGTCTTCATTAGTTACCTTCATTTTGCAAGATATTGTGACCGGTAGCCAACAAAGGGCATAATCACTTTCTTCCAGAATAACATTAGGTTTCGAATTGACATATAAAATGAGAGCTTGCCAGACCTAGTCTTCATCAGTACCGAATCTAGGCCACCACACTGAGTCGCCCTGAATAGGTTTCTGGGACCACTTTTGACAGTATTTTACCATCTTCCTTCTAGATTTTCCTTTTCTCCTACCCTGATTCCAATTATTTAACATTCTTCCTAACGGACTATCGTCAGGTACCCCGAGGTATATGTCATTGTCCCTGTTCAAGCCTACCCTTCCCTTATTTGCCTTGGATCCCTTATTTCCCATTGCCAAGGACTTCGTTTTTCTCGTATTATCCCGTGATAATCTATCACAATTTAGCCAATTCCCGGACCTTCAGTCCCGTGATCGCCCAGGTTCCTTTGCAGGCACCCCCGGTCTTTGGATTCCTATGTCCTACGTCTCTGTGACACAGATCACAGGCACCCCATAGGTACACGTTCCTCCTCAAACACGGTCTCTGCAAAATCCCTCACAGGCGAGCCCTGGCCTCTAGATTCCTGAGTCCCACGTCACTGTAGAAAAATCCACAGGCACCCCGTAGGTCCCCAGGCCTCCGGAAACACGGTCCCCGCAAGTTTTTTTCTTACCTGGGTTCGGTGCACCGAAATTACTCGATCGTTAACCGTCCACACTGCCTCGGCCACACCCCTCCTTTGTTTTCCTGAGCCTCCCGGATATCACTCGCTCAAGCCGCGCGGGGCGACAAGCAAGGAATCAGGGACTGCCGAACTCGGCAGGGTGCACCTTCTCCGATGTCCTTCCTCAGCTCCCCTCGCGGCCGGAGTGTTGATCGGACGAGCCCCCAAGTTTGTTAGAAACGAAAATCACTTCTTAATAATCGCTCTAGACAAATTCAGGAAAACAAAGGTTTATTTACAAGTCTGCAGAGTTGGGCACCCTTCTGAGAAAAAGGCGCGCCGAGGCTTACAAAGTTTCTTATTATATACAGCACAAGTCCCTCCCCTCCTTGGCTCTAACGAGCCACGAGGTTCACATTCTTAAACCGTCATTATTCTCCATTTTGCACCCTTATCACAAAGTCTGCAACAAATGTCTCCAGAGTTGTTGTTTTTTTTACCCTGTAGTCTTATCAGTCAAAGACTTATTCTTCTCTGTCTGTGCTAGCGGTCTTATCAATCTGTAGCAGATGTCTCTCGAGTTGTTTTTCTATCCTGCAGTCTTATCAGTCAAGGACTCATTCTTCCCTGTCTGTGTTAATGGTTTCATCAATCAAGGACTTGTTTTTACTCTGCTCACAAAATGTCAGCATTTGCACAATTTAAATTATCCTACGTTTGAGTATACAAAATGTTTTAGAAAAGAAGCAAAAGCCTTGTCTTTTATTATATAGCAGCCTGTTGGGTCAGGCACATCTTAATTGTTTGAACCGAAATTGCATCTCACATACCTCAATCATCATTTCACGTGCATTCTCTGAATAAATTCTCCTTTTCCTCCTCGAAGTATTCAACTTCTTGAATAATTGAGAGAATGAAGTCACAGTTGTACAACACAAAATCAGACCCTTCAGTCCAACTTGCCCATGCTGACCATTTATCCAAAATTGATCTAGTCCCATTTGCCAGCATTTGTTCCATATCCATCTTTAACCCTTTCTACTGATTCAGTTTATTTTACTTTATCAGCACTTGAAATACTGACATTTTCTTTCTCCCGACATTGATTAAAGAAGTTATAAGTTCATTCATCCAAGTTAATTTTGTAATCTTTCACAAAGAAAAAAGTGAGAACAACATATCGCTCAGTGCAAAACAAAATACTGCAGCTGTGCGATATCTGGGAACACTGTAAAGGTGAGGCACTGATACTGCACAAGTTTGTCAGCATGGTTTCAATTACTGACAATAATTTAGTCATGACTTAGCCTTCCCATACTTAAGGTAAATGTGAGATATCTGAATTTCATGAATTGGTTCCTATTGCACTTTGATCAATAAAAATTATTCTTGGTTTAAACTTCTCAAAAGAGAAAGTGACGACCAAAGAAGCTGGATATCAGAGTCGAAAAGTGTCATGCTGGAAAAGCACAAGTCAGGCAGCATCCAAGAAGCAGGAGCGTTGATGTTTCAGGCGTAAGCCCTTCATCAGGAATCACAGGCTTCAGAAAAATAACTGGTATAGAATTATGCCAATACATTTGTAGAAGGGTCAGATTAGAGACTAATTTCAGATTTGGTACCATTCAGTGCAACATTTCAGTATGATATTTACATATGTACCTAAAAGAGAAGTTGTCTAAAATTACAAGCTGTAGGATGATTATAGGATTAAACCTGGAAATAAAGCTGGTGACCCAGAATGGCCAAGTGAAGTCCCATCAGTATCGCCTTGGGCAGTGTCAAGTAAGAATTTGATAGCAGAGTTGCCACTTTGGTGTAACGTGCAGTCTGGCCAAAATGCAGCAAAAATCTGTTCAATTTTATCTGCAAACTATTGAATGCAAAATCCTCCTTGCACAATAATGAGGCAGCATTTTGGGATGTCATTTTTAAAATATATTATTTTCAAAGTTACTCATAATTAAGAGTGATCACTTGGTGCTGTCTGCATAACACAGTACGAAAAGGAATTAATAGAAAAAACATTATAACCCAAATTCAGAGTCACTAATTCATTGATATTGCATGGGTCCAGCATTTAGAAGTAATCAATTTTTAAAAATAAATACAGATACATTTACTAAGTATATTGGAGTACAGTCAAGTTTCTTACTGAACAGTGACAGGATTGGACAGAGTCCACATGGATTTAAGAGAGGGGAATCATACTTAGCAAATCTACTGAAAGAATCTACAGAGGTCAAATATTCAAGTAAGAAATTGCAGGATATTTAGAAAAGCTTATTATTAAACATGGTAGACTGGGTTTTGTGAAAGCGAAACTATATTTGACAGATTTGCGACAGTTCATTGAGGAGATAACAAGCAGGGTGATAAAGGGCAATCCAATGATGTTCTGTATTAGGATTTTAAAAATGCAAATGATAATGTGCTACATAAAAGTTAATTGCACAATTTAGGAGCTCATGGTATCGGCGAAATGTATTAGCATGGACTGAGGATTGGTTAACCACACTGGCTGTTGCTGAGTCCTCACTTGCAGTGCTGTATACAGTGTTAGCTCCCATATTTAATAAAGGATAAACTAACATCGGAGACCATTCAAAAAAGATTTACTTAGCTGCTTTGAGGACAAAAGGGTTGACCTATCAAGAATAGATAAGCAGGGGTGATCTAATGGAAACAAGATTCTGAGGAGCTTGACAGAGTAGATGTTGACTAGATCTTCTAGCACCAGTGATGTCTCAAACCAGGGGACATTACATAAGGGAACATTCATTTTAGAAAAAGTAAAGAATTTTTTTCTCTCAGTGAATGGCTCGAATTTTCTCCCCCAAACAATTGTGAAAGTTAAATGTGGGAGGGGAATAGTTGGGTTACTCTTTGGAGGGTTGTTCTGGCTTGTTGGGTTGAAGGGCCTGTTTCCACATAGTAGGGAATCTATGATTCTGTCTCAAATTATTTTAAAAGAGGGCAGATAGATTTTTGAAGTATTGAGCAGTTGAGGGCTATGCGGATCAAGCATAAAAGAGGTGTTGAGGTCTGGATTGGCCAAGGCATGATCTGATAGAATGGGGGACAAGCTGAAGGCGATGAATGCCCTCCTCCTGCTCCGATTCCTTGAGGCTCCGTTTCATGTTTTTTTTTGTTTCCAAAGAAGAGCGTGATACAATGTGCTAAAGATCTCAGATGTTGTGAAAATGGGGTGTTTATGTACTGGTTCAGATGGCATTGATTCATAAATCACAGCTATACAGTCATGAGTGGGAAGGCAATTCCCTCCATGAATAAAGGAAATCTACTGCAGAGCTCACACAAAGGGAACCTTCCCCTCAGTAAACTCTCCCATCACATTACCCAACATATCAGCTAAAGCAGGCCGCACTGCGCATGCTCTAGCCAACAAAATGACCCGCGGGTGATTGATGTCAGCACTGGACCAATGGAAGGACGGTGGGCTGAACTGGAGGACCTAGCGTGATGTTGGTCTTCCAACCAATCAAAGTAAATGAAGGGCGGAGCTAAACTAAACCATGTGATCATCCCCGCGCGCGGCGCAGAGTCGCCGTAATGAATGCTCGGGAAGTTATGGAGAGAAAGGATACGGTAAGGAAAGAAATAAACAGGGAAACGGGAGAAAAACTGTGTTGCTATGAGCGGAGAGGTTTTACAAACAAATTGTGCACGTCGGAAAACACAAATTTGAACGTCCTAGTCCCGTGTTTGCAGTAAATTAGGAATGGCCTCAGCGCGGCTGCAGGCCTGAGCGCGCGCCGCCATCTTTATTCGGGGCAACGTTTCACTGGACACGTGCGGAGCCGCCATCTTTGTAGGGGGCAAGGTGCAGCCAGGCGCATGTGCAGCCTTTTTCTATTCTAGAGTCACTGGGATCACAGCAGCCAATACTGCTCTGATTCACCTCTGGGCTCCCTCATAACCACTTTGTCAATATCTAGTTTCCTCAGTCTCGAACCATAGGTGTATTTTTGGTCTGTTTACTCCTGTATTATTACTTTTATAGACCCTTTGTAAATGAGTTTTTCACTGCGGCCCAGCCCCTGACCATGTGCTGCTCTATTATCAGATTACTTTTTTCTTGAATATTTTTGACAGTCAAGAATTCTTTTTTCCAACAAGCAAGTGTATTTTCCTTCCATTTCTGACGATCAAATTCTGCACCATTTTCATTCCCTGTAATCCATTTTGCACTCCCTGAAACATCAACTGTGTTTCTCCTTCCACAGATACCAGTGATTAATGCCAAAGCCCTGTTGCCTGTGGAGAGGGTGATGTCTGACTTTCTTGTACAGCTGCAGTTTGTGTGGTGAAGGTGCTCCCACAATGTGGTTGGGTAAGAAACATTACAAAGTATTCATTACAGCAACAGTGAATATTTGAAGATAATGTCAAAATCGAGAACGGTTTGTAGTTTTATTATCATGCTTATAATTTCTCAAAAATACTATTGAGAACTTTAGACATAAGGCCAGAGATGGAGATATTAGGTCAGGTGACCAAAAGCATTACCAAAAAGCAGGTTTTGAGGGATGTCGCAAAGGTGGAAAGCAGACCTGAGAGGTTTCGGCTGCGAATTTCAGACCAAGCTGCTGCAGCAACTGTAGAAACAGCCACACAGGTGAAGTAATGACTTAACAAATGGTTGGGAGTCTCGAAGAAAATGGGTTGTCGAGGCCTCAGTGTGTGTGGTGCAGGGAGCTAAGGATTATTACAGCCAGGAATTAAATCAAGTGTGAGAATTTTAAATTGAGGGACATTGGCCAGGTGCTGGCAGGTGAGACTAGATTGGGTTGGGTTATCTGGTCAGCATGGACGGGTTGGACCGAAGGGTCTGTTTCCTTGCTGTACATCTTTATGGCTGTATGTTGAGTATAATTAGGAGCCTTTTGATGAATCAACAAGCAGAGATTTAGACTTTCTTGACATTACAGAGGAGGTTGAATGTGGCAAGCTGGCCCTGAGTGTGTTTGGAAAATGAAGTCTGGAGATAACACAAGGTGGATGAAAGTATATGAGCTGATACAAGGGTAGAATCAGCTAGAAATAGTGGTCTTGGAGTGGGACTGGGCTGTCACTCTCACCTCACCTCTGGGATTCAGCTGGTTGTCAGGTTGTGAATCAGGGTGGTAACACAATCGGAAGCTGACTGGCCCTGGTGGAGCCTAAAATGAGGGTCGCTCAGCTGACTGTTGCTGAGCAGTTGCTGCTTGATAGCCATGTTTATAACACCTTCCATCACTTTACTGCTGATCGAGTGTGCACTGATAGATGGAAATTGCCTGGGTTGGGTTGCCCTGTGTTTTTGTGTTGAACATCCCTGGGCAATGTTCCACATTGTCGGTAGATGCCAGTGCTGGAGCGGTACTTGGATTGGTGGGTGGCAAGTTCTGGAGCACAAGCCATCAGTATTATTGCCAGAATATTGGCAGGGCCCATAGCCTTTGCACGACTTAACCATTTCTTGATGTTATTCAAACTCAACTGAACTGCTTTAAAACTCACATCTGTGATGTTGGAAACCACTGGAGAAGGCTGAGATGGATCATCCCACTTTGCACTTCTGGCTGCAGATTGCTGCAAATGCTGTCATCTTATCTGGTGCATGGGGTGTGAGGCCCCTCCATCAGTAAGGGTGGGGATATCTGTGATGCTTCCTGCAGTGAGTTGTTTAATTGTCCATCACCATTCACAACTGGGTGTGGCAGAACTGCAGAGTTCCGATCTGTTCCACTGGATGTAGGATCACTTAGCTCTGTTGCTTGCTGCTGATGCTGTTTGATATGCAGGTAGTTCTGTTTGATAGCTTCACCAGGTTGGCACTTCATTTTTAAGTCTGCCTGGTGCTGCTCATGGCATGCCCTCCTTTCCTGTCCATTGTGATGGGTGAGAGCAGGATTTACAAACCCATGAGATTACAGATTGTGCTGGAGTACAGTTCTGCTGCTGTTGATGTCCCACAGTGCCTCAGAGATACCCAGTTTGAGATCCTACTTCTCTTCAAAGTCTGTCCCATTTAGAATGGTGATAGTGTCACTCAAAACAATGGAGGTTTTTCTCAACTTTAAGGCAAGACTTTGTCTCCAAAAGGAATGTGTGATGGTCGCTCGTACTGATACTGTCATGGACAGATGGATCCGCAGCTGGTCAATTCATAACAATGAGATCAAGTATGTTTTTCCCTCTTGTTGGTTCCCTCACCACCCGCTGCAGACTCAGTTGAGCAGCTATGTCCTTTAGGACCTGGCCAGCTCAGTCAGTAATTCTATTATAGAGCTAGTCTCGATTGTGGACATTGAAATCCTGTACCCAGAGTACATTTGACACCATTTTATGGCCTCAGTGCTTCCTCCAAATGTTATTCAACATGAAGGAGGAGTGATTCATCAGCCAAGGGAGGACGGTACGTGGTAATCAGCAGGAGCCATGAGTCTCCGGAGCCAATGCTGTGTACTCCCAGGGCAAATCCTCCCTGTCTGTACACCACTGTGCCACCATCTCTACCTGGTCTGTCCTGCCGGTGGGACAGGACATATCCAGAGATTTCAGGAGAAAGTGAAGACTGCAGATGCTGGAGATCAGAGTCAAGCGTTTGGTGCTGGAAAAGCACAGCAGGTCAGGCTGATGAAGGGCTTAGGCTAGAAACGTCGATTCTCCTGCTCGGATGCTACCTGATTGTTGTGCTTTTCCAGCACCACACTCGATATCTAGGGATGGTGATGGTGGTGTCTGGTTATTGTTTGTAAGGGATGATTCCGTGGGTATGACTATGTCAGGCTGTTCCTTGACTAGTCTGTGAGACAGCTCTGCACATTTTGGCACCAAAAACCATATGTTAGTGAGGAGGACGTTGCACCATCGAGAGAGCTGATTCTGTGGTTGTAATTTCTGGTGCCGTGTTAGTTGCCAACTGGTCCATCCAGTTTCATTCCTGTGTTGAGACTTTGCAGTGATTATTTCAGTGAGTAGCTGGCTGGGCCGCTGTCAGGTTGGCAGGATTTGTTTCGCCATTGACAATGGTTTCATGGAGATCAGCAGATTCCTAATACGTTGTTTTTTTTTCTTGAATTCAGATTCCACCATCTGCCAAGATGGGATTCGAACCAGGACTTCAGCCGTTTGTTTTAAAATTCTAGGTAAAAGCTAAATACATCAGGTTTGTTGATTCATTTTAAATATCACTAACCCTGGTTTTGTTTCTTTGTAAAACACTGCCCATCATCCTGTCTCCTCCATCCTCCCCTCCAACAACGAGTGAGGAGCACATGGAGTTTCTCTGTCACTAAGACTGAGATAATCCGATCTGCTCCTTCTCTCCCTCCCACTAGCCTACTGAGCCAAACTGCCTCACGTGGTGTTCCTGGTTTTGTCCTAAACCTACATCTTTCTCCAGTGTCTTTTCAAGCCTTATCAGAGCTCACCTTGACCCTTTACCCAAATCTCGCTAAACTCACTTTCCAACTCTTTCCTCCACTGCTGCCTCATCACTACCCCCCCCCCCCCCCCCCCGCCAATTCATGGATATTGTTCCTTGTTCTGTCTGTTGGTCTTTTTTTGGTTATGTCCTTCTCTCCCATTCTGTGAAAAACTGATATTTGACCTCACTGTTGTTGGAAAATCCTGCTCCATCTCTACTCTCCTTTTCCTTTCTGAATTCCTTGCATTTGGTGTCCCTCAACGATCTATCCTTGGTCTCTCCTGTATCTCACGTACATAGTGCCAGGAGGTGATATCATCCAAAAACACTGTGTTAGGTTTGACATGTACACTGACGATGCCCAGCACTCCCTCCCCATCATCCCTCTCCATTACTCCACTGTTACTCAGTTATCAAACTGTTTACCACACTCCTACTACTCGATTAGCTGCAGTTTCCTCCAATGAAACATTGTCACGGTTAAACCCATTGCCTTACCTTTACCTTTCTGCTGAGCCCCTCCCTCCCACTGGGAACTCTCTGAAGCAGAATGACACTCTTCACAACATTGCTGTTATATCTGACCCCAAGGTGACCTTCTGATCAGACATCCACACAATCACAACACCAGGAACTCCAATCTCTTAAACGTTGCTTTTCTCCACCTCACCCCAGCTCCATTGCTACTGAAACCCCTTACCCATGTCTGTGTTGCCTTAAACTTGAATCCAAAACAGAATCCTTGATTCCGTGACTCAGAATCTGGTTTCAGACCCCCCTCTCAGTATTTACCCTCAGACACATCCTCTCAGTATTTATCCTGTCAAACCCCTTAAGAATCCCATCTATCTCAATGAGATCACCTCTCTTTCTCCAAAATCCAGTGAGTAGAGTTCCAAACTTTTCAGCCTTTATCTAAAAGATAATCCCTCCAAACCAGGGATCGTCTCATTGAATCTTCCCTGAATTGCCTCCAATAAAGTGACACATTTCCTTATCTAAAGGGACCAAAACTGCTCTCATTACTGCAGATATGGTGGTCTCACCAGCACTTCCACACGTTACTCTCAGGTAGAGACCCCAAACTCTAATACTGAAAACCTTTGAAACAAAACATTCGATTCCCCTTCCTGATTCCCTGTTGTAACTGTGTGGTAGCTTTCTGTGTTTCCTGAACAATTACCCCTGGTCCCTTTGTGGTGCAGCTTCCTACAGTTTCCAACATTTAAATAGTACTTTGTTCTTTTATTATCTCCTCCAAAATGAGCAATTTCCCATTTTTCCCAAGTTACACCCCATCTGGCAACTTGTTGCCCCCTTCTCCTGTGCATCTCTCTCTTTTCATAATCCTCTAAGACCTTTACAGTTATGCCTTTTCTAGGAGATATCCCCCCTTCCCATTCTTCCAAACATTTACTGGGAGCACTGGGCAGTGGGAAGCAGACAGAGTTGCTGTCTTTTTAGGGATACGCTTTGGAGTGATTGAGAGGATCTTCCTACCCATTGGTCAGGATGGAGACAACTTGCCCATCGTTAGGCATTAGCCTTTCACACCCATGTCTTATTGATGAGGCAGAGCGGCAGCACGGAATGAAAGAAAAGAAAGTAATTCTTGTTCCCCATATCTCACTGACGCTTGGATCATTTTCTCCAATGTGTCAAAGAACTGCTGTGTTCAGTCACATGAGATCTCAAGTTGGAATCTCCTAGAAACCCACAGATTTCCCTCTGAGTTGACTGCTGATGTCCTCTAGGGTAATATGTACAGTAATCCTGGGCCACAAGGAGGGGATGGTGTGAGTTTCTAACTTAAACTGATAGTGCCAGATTTTATAAACTTGTATTACGGGATATTATTGGTGGACATTCAGTTGGTAATCTCAGTAAATATTCTGCTAAACTCTGATTGAATTACTCAGTATATCAGGACCTGGATATTCACATTGTGTGTGTGAGTATTGTGTTCCAGACCAATCCCATTTGCTGCTTAAAAATTCTCCTTTGAATCATCGCATTCTCTCAAAAGGTCTCCCCAAACCTTCAATGTGTCATGTAATCCTTTTATGATGACCTGATGAGTGTAAGGTTTATTATTCGAATGTGTAATTTTTGTATAAGGATTTCTCAGAGAGGGAGCAGAATATTCTTAAAGGGGAGAATAGCCATTTTGAGGGGAGGCTGTTGTTTACTAGTATCAATGACATAGGAATAGAAGAGTTCACATTATTGGATCATTGGAATCTCTTGTGGGGTAGAATTGCCCTCCATCAGAAGGATGGATTGTACCTGCACTGGAAGGGAACAGTGGCTAGTGCTATTCAGGAGGCATTAAATCAGTTAAGGAATGTGGGTAAACCCAGAGAGAGAGTGAGGGAAGAGCTCAGTCTGACGCTGGTACAGTTCAGACGTCAAACAGTCAAGGCAGACAAGGGCAAGGCACAGAATGAGCAGTTATACTGCATTTATTTCAATGCAGGAGGCCCGATAGGTCGGGCAGAGGAGCTCAGGGTATGGTTTTGAACATGGCACTGGGATATTAAAGCAATTACAGAGGCATGACTTAATGATGGATAGGACCAGCAGCTTAATGTTCCAGTGTATGGATGCTATAGCAAAGATAGAAAGGGGCAACAGAGCAGGGGGAGAGGTATTTTTGATTAGGGATAACATTACAGCTGGGCTTCAAGAGGGTATTCCTGGGAGTACATCCAGGCAGGTTATACAGGTGGAACTGAGAAATAAGAAAGGGATGATCTCCTTATTGGGATGGTACTATTGACCCCCACCCCCACCCTTCCCCAATAGTCAGCAGGGAGTTGAGAAGCAAATTTACTGAGAGATCACTTATCTGTAAGAATAGTATGGTTGGGTACAAGACTTGACCTTCTTTGTTATTCATTCACAGGATGAGGGTGTCACTGGCTAGGCCCAAAGGGCAGTAAAGAGTCAACCACATTGCTGTAGGTCTGGAGTCACATGTAGGCCAGACCAGGTAAGGATGGCAGATTCCTTCCCTGAAGGATATTAGCGAATCTGATGAGGTTTTTTTTCGCAATAATCAACAATGGATTCATGGTCTTTAATAGATTCTTAATTCCAAAGTTTTATTGAATTCACAGTCCACTATCTGCCGTGATGGGATCCAAACCCTGGGCCCCAGAACGTTATCTGGGTGTCTGGATTATCCATCTAGTGATCATCTCACTTGGCCATTTGGCAGGGGGAGTGACTGAGGTATCCGTGGGGCAGCACATCAGCACCAAAGATCCCATGGTCTCTGTGGAAGATAGAAAGGGTTGGGGAGGGAGCTATATCCCTGGTGGTGGGGTCTGACTGTAGGTAGCAGACATAGCAGAGGTTAATGGAGATTA
This sequence comes from Chiloscyllium punctatum, assembly GCF_047496795.1. NCBI lineage: Eukaryota > Metazoa > Chordata > Chondrichthyes > Orectolobiformes > Hemiscylliidae > Chiloscyllium > Chiloscyllium punctatum. The sequence goes on along the minus strand of NC_092751.1, from coordinate 41,238,934 downwards.
GTGGGTGGCAGGTGAGGACCGGGGGGAATTATATTCTTATTGTGGTTGGAGGGTGGGGGGAAGGCAGAGGTACAGGAAGTGGAGGATATGCGTTGGAGTGCATTGTTGATCAAGTGGGAGGGAAATGCGGTCCTTGAAAGAGGAAACCTTTCTGGGATGTCCTGGAGTGGAATTGCTTCTCCTGGGAGCAGATATGGCAGAGGTGGAGGAATTGGGAGTACAGGATCACGTTTTTACAGGAATATATTTGAAGGTAATCAGGAGAGCAAAAAGGGGACTTGAAATATCGCAAGGAAATAGTTTAAGGAGAATCCAAAGAGATTCTACAAATACATTGAGGATAAAATAATAACCAGACACAGAATAGGACCCCTTAAAATCAACAAGGCCATCTATGGAACAACAGGTAGTGGGAGAAATACTATGCTATTCTATTCTAGAGAGTTTGGAGAAATAAATAGTGATAACTTGAAAAGTGTCTATATTACAGAGGAGGAAGTCCTGGATGTCTTAAACAGTAGCAAGGTGGATAAATCCCCGGGACCTGATCAGGTGTATCCCAGAAATTTGTGGAAAGCTAGGAAGGTGATGGCAGTGCCCCTCCCTGAGGTATTTATATTATTGTTTGTGACAGGTGAGATGCTGGAAGATGGGTGCCGTTATTTAAAAAAGGTGGTAAGGAAAGGCCAGGGAACAAGAGAACAGTCAACCTAACGTCAGTGGTAGGTAAGTTGTTGGAAGGGATTCTGAGGAACAGGGTTTACATGTATTTGGAAAGACAAGGATTGATTAGGGCTAGTTAACATGGTTTTGTGTGTGGGAAATTCTCTCTCTCCAACTTGATTGAGTTTCTTTGAAGATGTGACAAAGATGATTGATGAAGGCAGACTGTGGACGTTGTCTATATGGACACTGAACGATGTTCCACAGAGCAGACTGGTTAGCAAGGTTAGATAAAATGAAATGTTGGGAGAACTAGCCATTTGGATACAAAACTGGCTTGAAGGTAGGAGGCAGAGGGTGATGATGGAGGGTTCTTTGTGGACTGGAGGCCTGTGAGCAGCATTGTCCTGCAGGAATGGATATTGGGCCCTTAAATAAATGACTTGGATGTGAATATATGAGATATGGTCAGTGGGTTTACAGAAGACACCAAAATTGGAGGTGTAGTGGACAATGAAGAAGGTTAGTTCAGAATGCAACAGAATCTTGACCAAATGGGCCATTGGAGCGAGGAATGGCAGACTGGGTTCAATTTAGACAAATGTAAGCTGTTGGATTTTGGAAAGGCAAATCAGAGCAGGACTTGTACACTTAATGGTACAGTCCTTGGGAATGTTGCTGAACATAGAGACCATGGAGTGCAGGTTCATTGTTCCTTGAAAGTAGAGTCGCAGGTAGGCAGACTAGTGTAGGTGGAGTTTGGTATGCTTATATTTATTGGTCAATGCATTGAGTACAGAAGCTGGGACATCAAATTGTGGTTGGACAGGACATTGCTTAAGCCATTTCAGGAATTATGTTTTAAGTTTGAAATTCCCTGTTCTGGAAAGGATGTTGAGAATCTTGAAAGAGTTCAGACAAGATTTACAAAGACTTTGCTAGGGTTGGAGGATTTGGGCTACAGGGAGAGGCTGAATAGGCCAGGATTAATTTCCCTGGAGAGTCAAAGACTGAGAGGTGACTTCATGGAGATTTATAAAATCATGAAGGGCATGGATAAGGTGAGCAGCCAGGGTCTTTTCCCCCCAGTTAGGTGGGTTCAAAATAAGATTACATGGGCTTAAGTTGAGAGGGCAAAGATTAAAAACGGATCTAAGGGGCAAAGTTTTCAAGCTGTGTGTGATGTATGTGTGGAATGAGCTGCCAGATGAATTAGTAGAGGCTGATACAATTACAACATTTGAAAGGCATCCGATTGGGTACATGAATAGGAGGAGTTTCCAATGATACAGACCAATAGCTGGTAAATGGGGCTCCATTTGTTGAGGATTCCTAGTTGTCATGGACAAATTGGACCAAAGGTCTGTTTCTGTGCTGTACATCTCTATGACACTAATAAATGAAAATAAGATGTGTTCCCCTTTTGTGGAGAGCTAGCAGAAGCACAGATAATTGTCCTTGGAGTTGAGAAGGTTAAGCAGTGATTTTGACCATGTGCAAATTTGTTTCTAGGATATCTAATCTGCAGAGAGAGGGGAATTGTTAACAATGTCACAATTTTAGTAAGTATTTTCAGGTAATTGGCAAATAATGTGAATATGTGAACATTATTTGATTCAGTAAGTTCTGAGTATCTGGAACAGTCTGAATCACAGCTGGACACAGACTCAGCAGTTATTCATAACCAGATTTGCAGCATCTCCAGAGGGAGAGGGTACATCCCAAATGGGCTGAATAGACCCAGCCCCTGTGCTCTGTGATACTGCCCCATTGACTGTGAATGTTGAAGCTCATCCCAGGGCAGAGAGAAGGAGGATTCCCACCATTCACCTCACAATGGGCCCTGATGATTGATGTCAGCTCAGGCCAATGGGGGGCAGAGGGCAGTACTGGAGGACCAGGTTGTACCAGTTTGTCCTCCAACCAATCGGAGTGAATGAGGGCATCTTCAAGGCTGGAACTAAAGAAAGGCACATATCACAGAGATCTGAGAAACTGGAGGACATGAGATAGGGAGCGTTCTGTGGCTGGTGAGGAATTATATAAATAAGGAAGAGTTGTGAGGCTGGATGAGGTGACAGTGATCGGGAGAGTTGAAGATGGAGGAATTTAGAGTTAGTGAGGATTAGAATCATATTGTTATCCAGCAAGGAAACAGGCCCTGTGGTCCAACCAGTCCATGCCGACCATAATTCCAAACTGACCTAATTGTACCTGCCTCTGGTCCACATCCATCCAAATATTTCCTATTTATGTACTTACCTGAATGTCTTTTAAATATTGTAATTGTATTCACAGCTACCACTTCCTCTGGAAGTTCATTTCACACGTATAATTTTTTTTTAAAACCCTAATGTATTTTCTGAAATCTTTCTAATTTCTTCTCAAAATGAATGCACCACAGTTTTGAATCCCCCCTCCCTCCCAGCTATACACTCTTTCTGATTTTGTAAACCTCTAATAAGGTCACCCCTGAACCTTGTGCATGCCAGTGAAAAAAATTCCCAGCCTATCCAGCCTCTCCTTACAACACATTCACTCCATTTATGGCAACATGCTGGTAAATCTCTTCTGAACCTGCTCCAATTTAATAACATCCTTCCGATAACAGCACAACCTGAACTGGACAGAGTATTCTAGAAGAGGCCTCCCCAGCGCCCTGTGCATCCTCAACATAACATCCCAACTCCTGGACTCAAAGGTCTGAATAATGAAGGTAAGTGTGCTAAGCACCTTCTTAACCACCCTGTCTACATGGAACACACACTTCAAAGACGTGAAGCCCTCGGTCTCTTTGTTCCCATATCACTACTCAAGGCCCTACTTTTATTGAGTGTAAGTCCTGCCCTCGTTTGTTTTGTCAGGATGTTATATTTTGCATTTATTCAAACCCAAAAAATTTTTGTGTATAAAGGCGGTAGGAGTATAATTAAGAGGGAAATCAGGAGGCAAAAAAGGGACGTGAGATAGCTTTGGCGAGTAGGGTTAAGGATAATCCAAAGGGCTTTTGTAAATACATGAGGAACAAAAGGCTAACTAGGGAGAAAATAGAGACCCTCAAAGATCAGCAAGGCAGCCATTGTGTGGAGCTGCAGACGATGGGCGAGATAGGGAGACAAGTATTTTGCATCAGTGTTTACTGTGAAGAAGTACATGGGAGACATAGAATGTGGGGAAATAAATGGTGACAGCTTGAAAAATGTCCATGTTACAGAGGAGGAGGAGGAGGTGCTCAATGAGTGGCTAAGGAGCTGGTGCAGGGGAAAATGATTCATGTTTTTTGGATCGTTGTGATCTCCTCTGGAGTAGAGTTGACCTGCATAAGAAGAATGGTTTGTACCTGAATTGGAAGGTGTCTAATATCTAGGCAGGGAGACTTGCTGGTGATACTCGGGAGGCATTAAACCAGTGAGGGAGTGGGTGTAAACCCAAGAAGATACTGAGAAAAGTGGTATGTCTGAGGCTGGTACAGTTCAGAAGTCAAATAGTCAAGGCAGGCAAGGGTCAGTATTAATATGATGGGCTGAATGAAGTCGGACTGAGCAGTTGCACCGCATTTACTTCAATGCAAGAGTCCTGACAGGGAAGGCAGATGAGCTCAGGGTATGGTTTTGAACATGGCACTGGGATATTATAGCAATTACAGAGGCACCACTCAGGGATGGATAGGACTGGCAGCTTAATGTTCCAGGGTATAGATGCTATAGGGAGAATAGAAAGGGGACAAGAGACGGAGTGGCATTTTTGATTCGGGATAGCATTATGTTTTTGCTTAGGGAAGATATTCCTGGGAGTACGCCCAGTGAAGTTATTTAGGTGGAACTGGGAAATAAGAAAGGGATAATCACCTTATTGGGATTTTCTGCAAGGATTTCGTCCGGGTGTTCTGGTTTCCTCCCACAGTCCAAAGATGTGCAGGTTGGGTGGATTGTCCGGGCTGAATTGCCCACAGTGTTCAGGGATGTGCAGGTTGGGTGGATTATCCAGGCTGAATTGCCCACAGTGTTCAGGGATGTGTAGGTTGGGTGGATTATCCAGGCTGAATTGCCCACAGTGTTCAGGGATGTGTAGGTTGGCTGGCCCTGGGAAATGCAATGTTACAGGGGAAGGTTAGGAGGCTCTCCAGGTCAGTATCAATGTGATGGGCTGAATGACCTACTTCCACACTGTTGGGAGTCTCTAATAATTCGACTAGTTTTAAAATAGTTACAGAAAACAATATACCAGATCTAAACGTTAAGGTTCTGAATTGGACAAAGGCCAATTTTGATGGCACAAGGCAAGAACTTTCATCTGGCCCCTCAAGCCTGCTCTACCATTCAATAAGATCAGGGCTGATCTTTTCATGGCCTCAGCTCCACATTCCTGCTCTCTCACCATAACCCTTAATTCCTTTCCTGTTCACAAATCTACATTTTGCCTTAAAGGCATTCAAGTTGATAACGTCAAATGATGCACTCGGCAGGGAATTCCACAGATGCACAACCCTTTAGCTGAAGAAGCTCCTCCTGAACTCAGTCCTAAATCTGCTCCCCCTTATTTTGAGGTAATGCTCTATAGTTTGACCCGCCCGCAGTGGAAATAGCCTCCCTGCTTCTGTCTTATCTACTCCCTTCATAATTTTATTGTTTCCTCTCCAACCTCCCATTCTTCTAAATTACAATGATTATAGAACCAGTTTTCTCAATCTCTCCACATACACCAACCCTCAACTCCCAACTCAAACTAGTGAACCACCTCTTTACTCCCTCCAGTGCCAGTACATCCTTCCTGAAGTAAGGAGACCAAACCTGTACACAGTACTCCAGGTGTGGCCTCTCCAGCACCCTGTACAGCTGCAGCATAACCATCCCTCTAGCAATGAAGGACAATATTCCCTTCACTGCCATAATTACCTGCTGCACCTGCAAACCAACTTCCTGTGATTCATGCACAAGGACACCCAGCTCCCTCTGCGCAGCAGCATGCTGCACGTTTTCACCATTTCATCATCGGTTTGCTGTTAGTCCGACCAAAATGGATGACCTCACATATCCCAACACTGAACTCCATCTGCCAGACCCTTACCCACTCACTTAACCTGTGCAGACTGACAGAGGCCTCTGCAGACATTGCTCTACCTCATCTTTGTATCAAATATGAACTCTGACACCGTACACTTGGTCCTCAACTCCAAAACATTTGTGTAAATTGCAAACAGTTGTCGTACCAACATTAATCCAAACACCCGTTTATTCCCATTCTTTATTTTTTGTTGGTTAACCGATCCAGTATCAATGATAATACATTACCCACAATGCCATGCATTTTTACCTTATTCAGCAGCCTTTTGTCGGCAACGTATCGGATACCTTCTGGAAATCCATGTACACCACATCCACAGAGTCCACCTTGTCCAACGTACTCGTCGTATCCTCAAATAATTCCATTAAATGCGTTAAACGTGACCTGCCTTTCATGAATCCATGCTGTGTCTGCTCAATGAGACAATTTCTACCCAGATATCTCACCACTACTTCCTTGAGAGATTCAAGCATTTTCCCCACTACAGAAGTTAAGCTAACGGGTCCTTTTTGAAAAATAGTAACACCACATTTGCAGCTTCCAGTCTGTCAAAACCATCCCAGAATCCAACAAATGGTCGTGAATTATCACGAGGTCTATTTGTTATCCCCCCCCCCCCCATCTCTTTTAGTCCCTGGGATGCATTCCATCAGAGCCTGGATACCCATCTACCTTTAGGCTGTTATCTTTCCCAACATTTCCTCTTTACTGAGAATGATTGCTTCTGTATCCTCATCTGCCATTGCCTCCATAGGCCTGCGACAATGAGAGTACACAGACAGTATGTTCCTGTTAAGGCCAAGGCTGGTAGGTGTAAAGAATGCTGCCTGACGAAAGATATTGTGGGCCTGGTCAAGAAAATGAAGGAGGCATATGGCAGGTACAGAGAGCTGTGTTTGTGTAAATCCCTAGATGAGTATAGGGGCAGTAGGATTATACTCGAGGTAAACCAGGAGGGCAAAAAGGGGACATGAGATAGCTTTAGGAAATAGGCTTAAGGAGAATCCAGAGTGATTGTACAAATACACTAAGGACAAACGAGTAACCAGGCAGAGAATAGGTACCCACAAAAATCATCAAGGCTGTCTGTGGAACCGCAGGAGGTGAGCGAGATTCTGTATGAGCGGAGAGGTTTTACAAACAAAATGTGCACATCGGAAAACACAAATTTGAACGTCCCAGTCTCGTGTTTTTAGTGAACGGGGAATTGCCTCAGTGTGGCTGCAGGCATGAGTGCGCGCCGCCATCTTTATTCGGGGCAAGAATTCTCTGGACACATGTGGAGCCACCAGTTTTGTAGGGGGCAATGTGCAGCCAGGCGCATGTGCAGCCTTTCTCTGGTACAGAGTCATTGGGCAGGATTTACACAGAGCACATTCAATCTCAGAGAAATGGATGTTTATTTCTGGATTTGTTTCGTCATTCATTTAAATAATTTGGTATCGTAAATGAGTTTACAGGTCATACAAAATTGGAGGGGTGTGGATAATGAAGAAGGTTACCTCAGATTACAATAAGATATTGATCAGATGGGGTTTAATTTAGGTAAATGTGATGTGCTACATTTTGGAAAAGCAAATCAGGGCAGGACTTGTACACTGAATGGCAAGGCCCTGAAGACGTTTGCGCAACAAAGAGAGCTTGGACTGCAGGATCATAGTCCTTTCAAGTGAAGTTGCAGGCAGATAGGATGATGAAGAAGGTGTTCAGTATATTTTCCTTTATTGGTTTGAGCATTGAATATAGGATGTGGGAGGTCATGTTGCTGTACAGGACATTCGTTAGGCCACTTTTGGAATATTGTGTGCAATTCCGGCCTGCCTCCTATCAGAAGGGTGCTGTGAAACTTGAAAGGTTTCAAAAAAGACTTACAAGGATGTTGTTCGGGTTGGAGGATTTGAGTTGTAGGGTGAGGCATAAAAGGCAAAGATGCTCCGGTGTTAGAATCATGAAAGTGTTGGCCCCTTAACAGCGCATCAATGAATATTCATGGGCTATGCATATACCGACATGAACACAGGCCACTCACAATATGAACACCTATCTCCCTCTCTGTGCCTACATTCCTTGTCCATGTGCCCTTTCCTGCTTCCCTTGTAACATTGTGGGTCTGGTTACCCTCCCTGTACTGCAGCTATTCCCCTGTGTTTCTCCGTTTGTCTCAGCTCTCATGGCCCAATTCAGAATGTGGTTAGAATTATCTCCCACTGAGAGTCCCATGTTTATAATTACAGTTAAATAGGGTCCCATGTCATCTTTTAAATACATCAAACCGATTTCATCATCACAGGTTGGGGTTTGGTAATCCCCCGTGGTCCTTACATACATCAGGCTTCCTTTCTGTATGATCCTCGATATCACCCTTTTGTCTCTGAGTCACCAAAGTTATTTTAGCCCATTCAGCCTGTCCCCTCCCCAGTGTGTCCCTGTAATATCTGTAAATGCCTGGAGCCACTGATCGGCTGTGCATTGGGGGAACCGACTCTCACCCTCACCCTCTTATTGCAGGGACAGATTCTGCTGTACACGTCAGGGCATCTTGGGCCGAGGGAGGGTCCGTACATCATTTTCGGTGAGACTGTGTACCTCTACTAATTCATCCATATTGTCCCAATAAGGCCCATTATTACCAATTCTCTGTCAGGCTGGGTGTTCATTCACCAACATCTGTCGTTCAGCTGGATAAACGGTTCAGGTTTCGTTTCTGTCAGTTCCCCTTGTTGCTCCCTACTGTCTGTCCAAGTTTGAGCTTTGATGCACAGTGGAGCCATAGACAGGGCCTTCTGGGTCTTATAGGGCGGTGGGTCATCCCACCCATTGTCGTCCCTCTGTCCATACGTGGCTGCTTCACCATCTAACCCGTTCCAGTCAGTGTCACCATCCTCACTGCCTTCTGAGGAGAGCGGGGCACTAGGTACCTCCCCCACTGTAACTACCACCTGGCCCTTTGGCTTTAAGGCCTCACGTCTGAGAGCCACCACCTTCACTTGTTCCTGTTTCCCATAATAATGTAACACATCCTGTCATTCCTGGAATAAAACAGAGCAAAATGTAAATTTGGTTTGACTTGGAATATTAATAATTTGACATTCACTTTGACATATCTATAGAGGTGAGAATTGTACTGTGATTATTTAAGTGAATTTAACATGATCATACAATGAATATCACTCTGATAATCAACGACAATGAATGAACTGAATAATATGTGATTATTTGTACCAGTTCTTGCATTGAAAATTCAATTTTATTTTAATGCTTGTCACCCATTACACCGTGGGCATTGTTATTAGGGAATAAAGTAATGGAAGGATATCAGAGAAAATAAATAGACTTTAATTTTAGCTTCACTGCAATAATGAACCAAAACAATATTTGGAAATATGGTTAAACTACATAACAAAGTTTCCAGTGTCATTATTGACATGAAAACTATTTTAGTTTGCAAGTTGTTTTGCTCTAAGAATAATTGGAAATGAATTGTGATTATGAATTGACCATTTAAAATATATTTTGAAGAGAATAGTCAGATATATTTTTTGGAGGAAACTTAGGAAAGGAAATAAATATGTATGCATTGGTATTAATAGTTTTAAAATGTTTGGAAGTTGACTAGAATTATTTAATCGAGAGAGGCTGCATGATTATTAAGACTAATTCACCTTTTTCATTTCATTGTTGGTTTCCCTAGAATCTGTTGTGGTGTAAGCTCTTGTTGTGTGCAATGGACTGTCACTAATAGCTTAATTAACCTGCGAGTCTCAGATCAGGTTTCCTTTGTCTGTAAGTCAGTCTGTAAGTGCGCGACACACCTGCTTTTCTGAAGGGAAACAGAGACTCTTTTCAAAGGAAATAAGTGGCAGTTCTCACTGAGAATGATTTCTACCACACACCATCAGCAGGGAAGTGTTTTTCTGAAGAATTTCATTGTCTATCTACAAACTGATGGTGTGTTTGTCATATACCTGTGTTTGTCAGTTTGTGGAGGATTCAGCACCTTTGTTTTGAGCTAGTTTTATACAAGTAGTTGGTTCATTCTGTCTTTGCCAAGAATGTTGTTTACTTTCCCCTTTTACTGTGATTCTGCAGGTTAGAATATTCTGAGAGTCAGTAATATTCAATAACTGAACATTGAATGATTTTGACTCTAACAGAGCAGTCGCCTTGTTTTCAGCTAATTATTCACTTTCCATTTCCTGGTTGTGTTGAATGTTACAGAAACAGGCTCTGAGCAATGTTTCCATTCACTTGTGTTGGAGTCACTGACAGCCACGTGGTCAGTCAGTTTCAGGCTGATGGATCAGTTTCTCTGTCCTATTAGATGGTGGTCACTTGCTCAGTTTCTGATGGCTCACCTCAGTGTCAGTCCATCAGCTGCTGAAACCCTGCATCCACCATTTGTTTCCTCTCACCGTGACTACTCCAATACAGTCCCAGCTTGTCTCCCACCTTCACCTCCACATCCTCATGATCACCTCAGATTCTACTGTCTGTGTCCTTCTAGCAAGTCACGTAAGACATCTCCCTCCATTTTAACCTCATCGACATTATGTTCAGAAATATGATTTCAAAATGTGGTTCACTGCTTTTAAACTTACCCATGCCTTCACCCTGTCCTCCCAGTGTAGTTCCACACCTCCCTGAGGTAGCTGCACTTATCCAATTCCAGCTGCATGAGAGTTTCTTGTTTTCATCTCCTCCCTGTTGGTGGCTTTAGTTTCAGCTGCTTTGAACCTAAACTTGGTAATTCTCTTCCCCCAATCCCTTCAACTCTCCTCCATTCTATCAGCACTCCTTTATTTAATCCAGTTTGATCAAGGTTTTGGTTTCCACCCGTAAAACTGTCCCTTTGTAGCTCGGTAACAGCCTCGTGTTATCATTGCTGAACTGTTAATCCAGAGACCCAGCGAATATTCTGGGAACCCTGGTTCAAATCGCATTACAGCAAATGTGGACCTTGAATTTAATAATCATCTAAATTTATGGGTCTGTTGATGACCATGAAACTATTATTGATTGTCAGGAAAAACCCATCTGTGTCACTGATGTCCTTTAGGGAAGGAATCTGCCATCCTTACCTGGTCTGGCCTGCATGTGACTCCTGACCCACAGCAATATTGTTAACTCTTAACTGCTCTCTGGGTAATAAATGTTGCCCTAGCCAGTGGCGCCTACATCCAGTGAATGAATTTTAAACAAAGCTCTCAGTCTGGGATCATGTGAGAAAGAAGCAGAAGGTGACCATTATGCCCCTTGAGCCTGCTCCACCATTCAAGAAGACCAAGCCTGATCTGTTTGTGATTTTTATTCCATCTTGCCCCAATGCCCCTTAACACGAATCTATCAACCGGTGTCTTAAAAATACTCAGTGAATCCACCTTCTGGGGCAGAGTTCCAAAGTTGCACAGCCTTCTGAGAGGAAACAAATTTCATTATCTATGTCCTGAAAGGGTGAAGCCAATTTTAAAGCAGTTCCCTCTAGTTCAGGAATGACCCACAAGAGGAAATATCCTTTCCACATCCACCTTATCAAACCATGCAGGATCTTATATACTTCAGTCATGTCACCCCTCACTCCAACTGAAACAAAACCAGCCTGTCCAACCAACCCACATTTTATTTCTGTCATGCCGGTATGAGTGGGGTTGAAATGTTGTCTAATCTTTATTATGCAGTGAATGTGTTGCTTCACTGTGTGGGTTTCAAGAATCAACATGAGCCATACTAGCTTTCCTGTCTCACTGTATTACATATAGCTTACATCACTGTAGTGTTTCCATGCCTCCCTACTTTGTCTAATGAAAAGGAAGGAGAGATAGATTGAGAGAAGTTGTTTGAAAATTTGTTGTCGTCAAAAAAATATTTGGTCTTTTTGTAGAGATTGCATTATAATTGAAATAACCAGTTCGTTAAATATTACTGACAAAATAGTACCAACAATTTACCAATGACTGAGGCCAGGATTAATACCCAGTTATTTCCCTTCTTTTTCCTTACTCCCTTCTTGTGGTTGGGGGTTATATTAGCAATGTTCCTGTCCTCTGGGACAGTCCCTGACTCCAGTGATACCGGAAAGCTCACAATTAAAGCCTCCACTATCCCTTCAGCTATCACCTTCTGGGGCGTGGTCCATCTGTCCAGGTAATAGATCTATTTTCAAATTTTTCAACTTTTTAGCATTTTCTCCTTGGTGACTCTTAAATGCTCTCTGGGTAATACATTTTGCCCTAGCCAGTGGCACCTACATCTAGTGAATGAATTTGAAACAAAGCTGTCAGTCCTGGGATCATGTGAGAAAGAAGAAGAAGGTGACCATTCGACCCCTCGAGCCTGCTCCACCATTCAATAAGACCAAGCCTGATCTGTTCGTGATTTATATTCCACACTCATCTCTGTTCCACTGCCACCCGCCCCACCCCCACCCCCGCCACCCCAACTGTCCCTGAAATTTTGGGATATTATTTGTGTCTTCCACCATGGAGACTGATGCAAAGTACTTATTCAGTTCCTTATCCATTTCTTTGTTCCCCATTACTATTCTTCCAGCCTCAATTTCCAGCAGCACATGTCCATTTTCGCCTCTCTTTTGAACTTTATGTAACTAAAGAAACTCCGGCAATCATGTTTTTAATATTACACACTCGCTTTCTCTCATGCTTAATCTTCTTTCTCCTTATGTTTTTTCTTCATTGTTCTCCATTGTTCTTTTTTGGCTTCCCATTTCACTGACATCCCACTGCCCTTTGCCATGTGATACGTTGCTTGTATGCTTTCCCTGACTTCCCGAGTCAGCCATGGTTGCCTCACCCTCCCTGATCCATGCTGCTTTTTCCTCGGGATGAATTTTTACTGTGTCACCCGGACACTCCCAGAATCCCTAGCCATCACTGTTCCACTCTCTTTCCTGCTTGACTCCTCTCTCAGTCAATTCACTCCAGCTTCTCCCTCATGTCTCTGTAGCTGCCTTTATTCAGCTGGAATACAGTTACATCTGATTCCATCTTCTCCCTCTCAAACTGCCGCGTAAATTCTATCATATTATGGTCCCTGCCTCCTCAGTGTTCATTCACGTTAACCTCCCTTATCAAGTCTGCCTCATTGCACAACACTAAATCCAGAATTGCCTGTTCCCTAGTGGGCTCCACTGCAACCTTCTTCAAAAAGCCATGTTGCAGAGATTCCACAAATTCATTTTCTTGCAATCCACTATCATCCTGATTTTCCCAGTCCCCCTGCATATTGAAATCCCCCCGATCACTGTAACCTTACCTTCCTTACATGCTTTTCCTATCTCCTCATGTAACTTATGCCCAAATCCTGACTATTGTTTGGAGCTCTACAGATAACTCCCATTATGTTTTTTTTAACCTTTGCGGTTCCTCATCTCCACCCACACAGATTCTACATCATCTGAGCCAATGTCATTTATTGCTCTTGACTTAATTCCATTTCTTACTGTTCACTAACCCCAGCCTCTCTGCCCACCTGCCTGCCTTTTCATTTGGATGTGCATTCTTGGATATTTAGCTCCCAGAAAGCTTCAGCCTTATCTTTTGCACTGATGTGTTCAGCTCTTCCATCATTGATGATGGGAATATTTGTAGAACCTCCTTTTCCGGTGAGTTGTTCAATTCTCCACCACCATTCTCGACTGGATGTGGAATGAATGTAGAGTTTAGGTCTGATCTGTTGGTTGCTGCATCGCTCAGCTCTATCTGCAGGTGCGACCTGTCTCCAAAAGGACTGTGCTGTGGTAACCGACACTGACATGGACTGTCTCATTTTCTTCTTCAATCCAATCAAGCGAGCTATTGCATTTTATTCCCTCTGTTTTCCGATCTTAATAAATATCCAATCAATTTCAGAGCAAAATGCTTTCAAAATATTGAATCAATTTATTTGTTTAGATACTAGCACTAATTATCAAGTCATTGCCTTGACAATAATTGCATAATAATTTAAATTAGTTTTGCTAACAGGTATATTGTGGTTCATATATCAATTTAATTTATTGACTCTTAGGACAAATAGTATAACATTTTCTTTTTTCAGAATTCTAACAATTATTAAGTCATCAGCATTACAATAATTACACAAAGCTTTAACTTATTCTGGCTAACAATTACAGTGAATTTCATATTTGAAAATAATCTAGTGTTCCCTTGTACTAAGACAGTAATATAAAAATCCATTTTCTTTCAGATCATCACACATACAAAAGAATCAATGATTTCTGATACAACACTCGTTGTAAAAATCTGACTTTTTTCTCATTAAGAGTCATCGAGTCATAGAGGCATACAACATGGAAACAGACCCTTCACTCCAACCCATCCATGCCGACCACATTTCCCAACACAATCTAATCCCACCATATCCCTCCAAACTCTTCCTATTCATATACCAATCCAAATGCCTCTTAAATGTTGCAATTGTACCAGCCTTCACCACTTCCTCTGGCAGCTCATTCTATACACTTACGACCCTCTGTGTGAAAAAGTTGCCCTGTAGGTCTCTTTTATATCTTCCCATCTCAACCTAAACCTACCATCTTTAGTTCTAGACTCCCCGACCCCAGAGAAAAGACTTTGCCTATTTACCCTATCCATGCCCCTCAAAATTTTGTAAATCTCTATATGCTCACGCCTCAGCCTCCAATGCTCCAGGGAAAACAGCCCCAGACTGTTCAGCCTTTCCCTGTAGTTCAAATCCTCCAACCCTGGCAACATCCTTGTAAGTCTTTTCTGAACCCTTTCAAGTTTCACAACTTCTTACCGGTAGGTAGGAGGCCAGAATTGCACGAAATATTCCAACAGTGGCCTAACCACTGTCCTGTACAGCCCAAAACATGACCTTCTGACTTCTGTACTCAATACTCTGACCAATAAAGGAAAGCATACCAAACGCCGCCTTCACTATCCTATCTACCTGAGACTTCACTTTCAAGGAGCTATGAACCTGCACTCCAAGGTCTCTTTGTTCAGCAACACTCCCAAGGACCTTACCACTAAGTGTATAAGTCCTGCTAAGATTTGTTTTCCCAAAATGCAGCACCTCGCATTTAACTGAATTAAACTCCATCTGCTACTTCTCAGCCCATTGGTCCATCTGGTCCAGATCCTGTTGTAATGTGAGGTAGCCCTCTTGGCTCTCCAGTGCACCTCCAATTTTGGTGTCATCTGCAAACTTACTAACTATACCTCTTATGCTCGCATCCAAGTCATTTATATAAATGTCAAAATGTAGAGGAACCATCACCGATCCTTGTGGCACTCCACTGGTCACAGACATCCAGTCTGAAAAACAACCCTCCACCACCACCCTCTATCTTCTACCTTTGAGCCAGTTCTGTATCCAAATGGCTAGTTCTCCCCATATTCCGTGAGATCTAACCTTACTAATTAGTTTCCTATGGGAAGAACGCCTTACTGAAGTCCATATAAATCGCATCTACTGCTCTGCCAAAATCAAACCTCTTTGTTACTTCCTCAAAAAACTCAAGCAAGTTTGTGAGATATGATTTCCCACGCACAAAGCCATGATGACTATCCATAATCAGTGCTTGGCTTTCCAAACACATGTACGTCCGGTCTCTCAGGATTTGCTCCAACAACTTGCCCACCACCGAGGTCAGGCTCACTGGTCTATTGTTCCCTGGCTTGTCCTTACTGCCCTTCTTGCCCTAACGTTGGCACCACATTAGCCAAAGTCCAGTCTTCCGGCGCCTCACCTGTGACTATCGATGATACAAATATCTCAGCAAGAGGCCCAACAATCACTTCTCTAGTTTCCCGCAGAGTTCTTGGGTATACATGATCAGGTCCTGGGGATTTATCCACCTTTACCCATTTCAAGACATCCAAGGTTTCCTTCTCTGTAATCTGGACATTGTGCAAGATATCACCATCTATTTCCCGACAGTCTATATCCCTTCCATATCCTTTTCCACATTAAATACTGATGCAAAATACTCATTTAGTATCTCCCCCATTTTCTGTGGCTCCCCACAAAGGCCGCCATTTGAATGACCTCGGTAACTTCAAATTTATTAATTTTGAAAACCTTAATTACTTTTCCCTGCAATAATTCCTGTTTATGTCCACACATAGCTCAGTCAAATAGCAAGGTGAGATTTATCATTATTCTAATGTTCGCTAATAGAGCTTTGAAAATCTATTTGTTGCTAATATGTAATAACTGTTCAGTTCAGTACATAGAACATCGAACAGTACAACACAGTACAGGACATTTGGTCCATGTGCTAACCTTTTATCCTCTTCTAAGATCAAACTAACCTATATTCCCTTCATTTTGCTATCATTCGTGTACGTAGCCATGAGTTACTTAGATACACTTACTGTATCTGACTCTACTACCACTGCTAGGAGGACATTCCGCACACTCATCACTCTGTAATAGGAACCTACCTCTGACATCTCCACTAAGCATGCCTCCATTCACCTTGAAATTATGCCCTCTTATGATAGTCATTTCCACCTGGGAAAAAGAGTC
This sequence comes from Chiloscyllium punctatum, assembly GCF_047496795.1. NCBI lineage: Eukaryota > Metazoa > Chordata > Chondrichthyes > Orectolobiformes > Hemiscylliidae > Chiloscyllium > Chiloscyllium punctatum. The sequence continues at coordinate 41,222,695 of NC_092751.1, read as the reverse complement.
TCTGGTTGTTCACTCGATCTAAGCCTCTCATCACTCTATCTAAGCCTGTCTGTCAAGTTGCCTCTCATCCTTCTTTGCTCCAATGAGAAAAGCCCTAGCTCCTTCAACCTTTCATCAGAAGACGTGCCCTCTACTTCAGGCAGGATCCTGGTAAACCTCCTCTATGAGGGATCTATGGACATGGACTCCAAGATCCCTCTGTTCCTCCACACTGCCAAAAATCCTACATTTCATTCAATAGTCTGCATTCAAATTCAAAATTCTAAAATGAATCTCTTCACACTTTTCCAGGTTGAACTCAATCTCCTACTTCTCAGCTCAGATCAATGTCAATGTCCCGTTGAAATCTTGAAACACAGTTTAAAAGACAAATCAAATGAGTCCTAGATGAGTGTTCGCTACAAATAAAGGTACGTAGAATTCAGGAAGAGCTGACCTATTTGAATGATTAAACAATTCCTTCTAGAAAACACAGTAACTAAATCTTTCTTACAATTCAGTAATCCTGCAACTAGATTATACTTCTCAGTTTACATATCTTAATGAATATCTAATTAATGTCTGTGTAAACTGCTGGAAAATGTTTAATCATTTCATTTGTTAAAACGCCACCGTTAATTATCACATCGCTGTCACAATAAGTGAACTCTATTTTAATTATTGACTGAGGTCAAGTGACCTGTGGCCCGAAATTGAATGTTTGAAATTCACCGACAGCCACAGAAATCTGATCGAAAAGAAACCTGCTCAAATGAAATCAAACAGAGCCAGCATCATTCAGCTCCAGAAAAGAGGTCACAAAAGTTCCGGGGATCCAGTGACAACCAGCCTGAGAGTTGTGTATTCGAGAGGTTGAACCAGATTTTCTGGCATCTTGGCTTCCAGCCAGTTCCTGAGCATAACATGCCTCTCATGGGAAGGAAAACAGTGAAGGATGTTTGTACCAACCCACTGGATGGATCGAATACAGCTCATGATCATCCTCAAAATTTTGTCACAAGATTATTAATCATTTGCCAAATCATGCAAAATAGCCCAATGCTACTGAAATCAAATTACTCTTAATCACTGCACATAAAACCAAACGATGGTCTTCAAGGTCACCTAATCACTGTTCACTGAATATCTCTTTGTAATAATCTTATTTTTCCCAGGATGAATAACCACAACAAACATCACCATAACACCCCATCCAAAGATATGCAATAGGCACCTTCTTATAATTTACACACATCTTTCTCTGACCAATAATCACCCTTCATCATTAATAGATGAGCAAGCTAATACTGACATTTATTGAGATGAAGAAATTCCTGAATATTACTAATGTTTGTGATAGGTTTCTCGACTATTCATCACAGCAAAAGTGTAATTATGGCTCACTGTATTTGTAGCTGCAAGCATTTGCGCATAACCGATTATACATTTTTTCAGAGAAATTTTGAAAATAATTGTGCGACAAATACTGTTGCCTATTTTTTGCTGTGATACCCACATTCCTTATCTATTTATTCTCTTCCCAACTCTGACTCAAATTTGTAAATATTGATGATATGAAAAATTCCATGAAATTATTCTTTTTGGGAAGAAATGTAAAGCAAGAAATTCTTGAATAACTGAGAATTATGAATGACAAAACAATGATAATTAATAATCACTGAATGTCTAATATGTTTTTTGTCAATCTACCAAAAAAGCAATTTAATCTTCATGTCTCTGATCTCAATAAAAAGTCTAATCAACATTAGAGCAAAATAATTTTAAAATATCGAATCATTTAATTTGCCAGAGTACTAAAATTAATTGTAAATTCATTGTCACTCCATTAACCAGACGGTAATTCAGTTAAATCTTTGTGACAAGCATCGTGAGATTCCCATTTTAGTTTAATATGTTATTTCTTACAATGAAAAATGTAGTCATTCTATCCAGGTTAAAACATCCACAAACCAACCAATGAAACAACCAAGCATTCATAGTAAATATGTTATCTCTTCTTGATGTGAAAACACAAAGTAATCATGGAATTAATATGAAACCTTAAGTCATGTCAGATTGCTATTCTACCCTAATAATTACTGTTCATGTCTACACTTTACACAGTTGCACAGTAAAATCAGATTTCTCACCAATTTAATGTTTGACATTAACTGTTTTTCAGACTAATTGTTGCTTATATCCAATATTTAATAATAGTTCAATCCAGTACATTCATCCCAAAGTGTAGTATCATGTTTCCATACATTGACTTGTGTAAACACATTGCACTGTACAGTTTTGCAATCATAGCAAATGCTGATTTTTATTGTAATAGTGCAATGCTAGTTGATTTTTAGTTCAATAATGGAATTCGTGTTGATGTTTATTTTAATCCTGTTTCATTTGCTTTGATTATATTTCAATTCCATACGAACATGCATTTTAATTTAAATGATTACACTAAAAGCTACATTGTGTTTCTTGCTAAAAAAAAAATTTAAAGTTCCCATTCCACTTTCTTTTGTGAGAAATGAAGTTACCTACATCTCTTGTTCAGGTCAACAAACACAATAACTTTTGAATTCTTGAAAGTTGTACCTTTTTTTAAAAAAAAAAGGAAAGTATCTTTTAGCTGAAATATCGCGTCAAGAGATTTTTTGCTTTTTCAGATCATGTGCCCTGCAGAAGTGTTTTTATGTTCAATTTGTTACAACAAACAGCTGCTTTGGAACTGTTGATTTTGTTTTAATGTTTATTACATCATTACTTATTAATGTTCAATAATCACAAAATCATGCAAATTGATTTTCTATCAAATGTCATTGACTGTATCTTGTGGTCACTCAGATATTCACTTTCTTTACCAATAATTTTCTTCCAAATTCAGGTACTAATGTTTCAACATTGATCAGGATAAAATCACATGAATTAAAAATACATGTTTCTACAATTAATTGAATTGAATGAAATGCATTACTGTATTTTTTGCGAGAAATGAAGTTACCTACATCACTTGTTTAGTTCAACAAACACAATAACTTTTGAATTGTATTGTCTGCATTTTTCATCAAAAATAAATTATTTTCAATAATAACTGAATGGCTCATTTATTGTTCCCAGTCCATCAATCTCGCGACTATATTTCAGTTTTCAGTTTACTGAGCATAATGAACGTCTAATCAACATCAGAGCAAAGTGTTTTTAAAATATTGAATTGATTTATTTGTTCAGATTACAGCATTTATTTTGAATTCATTAGCCTTATAATAATTGCAGAATAATTTGTTTGTGTTTCTAACGTGATCCACATTTTAATTTAATGTATTGTTTAATTTAATCCACTGTAACAATATTGTTGTTTTCAGGTCAACTATCCCACAATGGAACCAGTGATTTTGCATCCAACATATTTTGAAAGTATCTGACTTTTACTGATTTGAATGATCGCATTAATCTCAGCCGTAGAAATTCAGGGAACTGCAATTACATTTCACTGCAATAATTCTTGTTCATGTCTACACATTGCACAGTCACATTGCAAAATTAAATTGCTCCTTCTTCTAAGTGCGTAGATAGATTTTCAAAATTCTAATTTCTAATAATTGTTCAGTTCAGTAAGGAGTATAAATGTGCAATAATGGCTCAGTGCAAGAACTGTTGTGAAGATATTGCAGTGTACAATCTCACAATCATTGTAAAGGTCAATTTCTGCTTTAACCATGGAAACATAGTTGAATTGATTTAATTATATTTCACTTCAATGTTCATATTCATTGTGTTTTTAATCACAATAAGAGTGAACTATTTTACATGACAAAATTAAAATTCATTCCACTTTATTTCTGGACACAAAACAGAATTAACACACGCTCGTTCTCTCCTTTACCAATCACAGTCAACTTTGAATTGTAGAATGGTAGATTGGCACAGCACAGAAACAGCCCATTCAGCCCAACTTGGCATGCTGGCCAGGTTTCCTAAACTAAACTCGTCCCATTTTCCTGTGTTTGTTCCATACCCCTCTGGATGTTTTCTATCCATGTAACTGTCCAAAAGTCGTTTACATGTTGTAATTGTACCAGCCGCTGCCCCTTCCTCTCACAGCTCATCCCATATGTGCCAAACATATTGTACGAATAAAATTGCCCGTCAGATCCCTCTTCGATCTTTCCCCTCTCAATTTAAATATTATTTACACTGTAGAATCTTTAATACTGCAAAGTTGATAGGTATTTAGAAGCAGCATAATCCCCTTTATATTTTAATCAGTGACCTAAAGCCAATAAAGTGCAGATATTGTGGTCATAGCAATGAACAACAGATACAAGTTGAGGAAATGTTGGATTGAAAAGCAATTCAATAGACACCTAGATATGTTCTAACCAACTCACAGAGGTGCTTTGACACATCTCTGTTGAAGGTGGGAATTCAACCCATGCCTCCTGGTGTATTAGTACAGACATTACCAGAGCGCTCAATAATGTTCCCATGCAGGATGGGCAGGACTATAATCATATACTTACTATGGTTACTCAATGGGAAACTGCTCAGATATTTATTGTGATATTTGGACTAGGATTGTATTAGACTGTTCAGTGTGTAATGGACCAATTAAAATAATTAGTAATTTCTAATACTGATGGACCGAAGCGACATTGATCTCAATGAAATAAAAATGTCACGATAGTCAAATAATTCGATATGTTTGAAACAATTATTCATATACAGAAATTAAAATTAAACTGCTTTGTAATGCATATGAATTGGAAATAAAGAATTAGTCATTCAATGTGACTACTCAGCGAAAGACAACTTCCCTCATTTTCACAAAATTGTGATTTCTAAGAATTCAAGTTTTACTGTAATAGAACAAACATTTTGGGTGTAGGTTTGCTCGCTGATTTTTAGGTTTGATATCCAGACGTTTCATTACCTGGCTAGGTAACATCATCAGTGGCGACCTCCAAGTGAAGCGAAGCTGTTGTCTCCTGCTTTCTATTTATATCTTTCTCCTGGATGGGGTTCCTGGGGTTTGTGGTGATTTCATTTCCTGTTCGTTTTCTGCGTGGTTGATCGATGGCATCTAGATCCATGTGTGTGCTTATGGCGTTGTGGTTGGAGTGCCAGGCCTCTAGGAAATCTCTGGCATGTCTTTGCTTAGCCTATCCCAGGATAGATGTGTTGATCCAGTCGAAATGGTGTTTTTTTTTCATCCGTGTAAAAAAAAACACATTTCAACTGGGACAACACATCTATCCTGGGATAGGCTAAGCAAAGACATGCCAGAGAATTCCTAGAGGCCTGACACACCAACCACAACGCCATAAACAAGCACAGAGATCTAGATGCCATCTGGCAACCCCGCAGCAAACGAACACGAAATGACATCACCACAAAACCCAGCAATCCCACCAAGGAGAAAGATATAAATAGAAAGCAGGAGACAACAGCTTCGCTTCACTTGGAGGTTGCCACTGCTGATGTTACCTAGGCAGGTAATGAAACGTCTGGATATCAAACCTACAGCTCAGCGAGCAAACCTACACCCTAAACCTCAACCTGAGGTATAAACCGTCACAAACCTTGCGAGAACAAACATTTGTTAATTCTGTTTTGCGTACGGAAGAAATACATGAAATTGAAATGATATTTAGCATGAAAACAGTTAGTTCTTATTGTAATAATCAGAAAACAGAAATGTTGGCATTGAAATGAAAAACAATCAGGACAAGAATGCAAAAAACGGTGGCTACTGGAAATCAGAAACAAAATCAGAAATTGCTGGAAAATAGTTCAGAAGATCTGGCAGCATTTGTGAAGAGAAATCAGAGTTAATGCTTTGGGTCCAGTGACCCATCTTCAGAATGCCTTTTTGCTCACAGTCAGTTCAATCCAACTAAGCTTCCACACTTCAAACTATTTTTGGTAAGATTAAGAGATTGTAGAGTGCAATACGTTTTGCATCAGTTGATGTACTGAGCCGTAATTCCTCATCTAAAGTTGGAGATATTAGATTTCAACAATGATTACCGGTTTGTTAATTGCAATAATTAGTTTTAAAATGGCTGATAGCAAATTTAAGAATGATGAGAAAACCCTTATTGCAATGTAATTGTGCAATATGTTGGAAAGAACTGAAATATTTATGTGAAAAATAGTTAGCCACTTCTTAATTGATAAGGCTGATTAATATGCCTTCCATTAATATGAGAATTCAAATGAAAGAAAACGAGATAGTTATTATGAATTTTGGATGAGAAACCATTGGTGGATTGCAGGTCTGTTGACCTGAAAAGAAAGTTAATATTTCATTATGATACTTGCAATCAGAAATAATGGATTAAACTGAAATGTGAATCGCCTGATGCTCATTACTAAGATTAACATACATTATGGTGTGGTAATTGAAATGACAATAAACTAACAATTAATGTTAGAACTCAACACTTAAAATGATTCAATATTTTCAAAGCTTTTTTTTTACTCGGTATTCATTAAGATCAGAAAACTGAGAATTAAAATATTGGGTTAATTTAAAAACAAAAATAGACCTTCAGAGATTATTCATCAGCATTGTTCTGTCATTGAAAAACCGCATTTATTCAAGAATTCTGCATTTCTTTCATTTTCTGTCTTTTTTTCCAAAGGGATCTGTACTGAAACTTTTCTGTTTGTGATAAAAATGGATATAAGTGACATGGATTAAAATCGAATTGAGTGAGTTAATAGGTTTGCAGGCATTACAAAGTTCAGTGGAGTTGTGGATAATGTAGAAGGTTGTCAAGGAATACTGCAGGATAAAAGATAAATTGCAGATATGGGCAGAGAAATTCAAGGTGAAGTTTAATCCATATAAGTGTGAGGTGTTTCACTTTGGGAGATCTAATACTCAGGAAAAGTGTATAATGGCAGGACCCTGAACAGCTTTGTTGTTCAAAGTGATCTTGGCGTTCAAGACCATGGCTCCCTGAAAATGACCATGCAAGTAGATAGGGTGGTAAGGAAGGCAAATGGCATGCTTGTCTTTATTGGTCACGGAACTGGTTACAAGAGTCAGGAAGTCATGTTGTAACCAAAGTCATGTTATAAGACTTTGGTTAAGGCATACTTAAACGATTGTATTCATTTCTGTTTGCCACATTACAAGACGGGTATGGAGGCTTTGGAGAAGGTACAGAGAGCAGTTACCCGGATGCTGTCTGGATTTGGAGAGGCGAGAAAAACTCATTCTACCTTTTTGTGGAGTGGCAGAGGCTGGGGGAAGACTTTATGTAAGTCTATGCAATCATGAGATACATAGATAGGTTTGACACTCTGAATGTTTTTCCCAGAGTTGAAACGTCAAAACTATGTGACTTGCGTTTAAGGTTAGGGGAGACAGTTCAAGGGGCAATTTGTTTTTTTACACGGGAGTGGGGGTAGGTGTCTGGAATGAACTTCCAGCGATGGTTAAGGCTCTTTACTGTTCATTTAGATAATTTGGAAGGATATGGACCAAGGGTAGGCCGAAGCGGTGAGTGTCTTTTGCATTATGTTCTGCACAACGTTATGGGCCAAATGACCTATTCCTGTGCTGCACAGATCATTGAGAGAAAACTAATGTCTCACTCATATGACATTTAATCTAATCAATATTAATCACTGGTGTCAGAAATACGAATAAAGTAAGTAGAGAATGAACTTAACTATAATCAAAAGATATAGTCAATGACATTTACAGAGGTATTTTTTTTATATTTGTTCTGAATTGTCAGATTAATAACTTTGGTGATGTATTGAAATGTTTACAGTTACAGATGTGCTGAGCCAAAATTACCCTTTTTATACTGAAGATTGAACTAGAAACATGTTAGAAAGCTTGGAAATATTCAGTAAGGTGAGATTCTCACATCAGTTTAATCCATTATTTCTTAGTGCCGATACTGCAATTAAAAAAAACCGTTCAGGTCTACACCAAAAAGCATTGCTTTTCCACCCAATGCTCATTGGAAATATTTGAATGCTACTCATTTCTACAAGAAACGTAATCACAACCTGATCAATTATGAGATATCTAATGGCATTTCACCAATAATTACTGTTTATTTCGACACATTGCTCATTCAAATAGCAATGTGAGATTTCTCATTAATATTCAGTTCACTGACAGTATAATAATAATTTTGTTATTGCTAATATCTAACCATTGCCTATCCAAATGGAGTATGAAGTTGGAATTATGGCTCAGTACATCAACTGGTGGAAATAAATTGCAGTGTTCACTCCCCCAATTATTGTGAATATCAATGTGTATTTTAATTTGGTTTGATTATATTGTTCTTCAATGCCAAGATTTATTGTATTTCTGTTCACAGTAAGATTTAAATATTTTAAAGCTAAAATAAATTTCAAATTTGTGACATTTTGTGAAAACAAGAAAAAAGGATTTTACAGCTGTTTGCTCTTTCCTTTATCAATCAGAGTGAATATGGAATTGTTGGAAGTTATACGTTTGTGGAAGGAGGGGAAGTTCTCTGCAGCTGAATAGTCACTGTGAATAACATTTTCTTCAGATTGCGTCCTACTGCTAAATGTTCTAATGATCTTTCTATTATAAGAAAAAAAACACTTTAAACATATACAGCAGTTGTATTTTTTTATGAATTTACAATAAGTGCATGATGTGTCTATTTATCTTTCTCTCAATTATCATAATCTTAATTTTTAAGTAAGAGCATATGTGATTAGTTCCATCATTATTGTGAATTGCCATTTCATTCTCAGTCGATTACACAGAAACAGTCTAATTAATTACCAGCCCAGTTATCGGAATGAACACTGGTTCGTTTGCATTTGAGTAATCCCAATCGATTATAATCCCACCCTTCCTTGGTGGGAAGATAACGAAAGGAACTTGTGGAGCTCTACTAGTGTCTCTCTCCTAGGAGAATCAAAGTAATCACAACCTGATAAATTATGAGATATCTAATGCCATTTCACCAATAATTACTGTTGGAGGTGTGAGTTCATCTTGAACAGAGATGCATCAGAGCAGCTTAGAATGGTGATTAGAATATAACTAAGCGGAGTTTGCATTGTTTTTAAATCCAGTTTTGGATCTGCTTCTGTCTGTCATTCATTCTAATAATCTCACAATCTGCAATCTTTTATCTGCAGGTTATTAATAAAAGGATGTATCACATTGCATTGTCTCTAAATTTTAAGTTTGAGGACTTAGTAGTTTTCAAAATTTAATATATCTAAGAAATGAAATTCATTTGATTTTAAAATCAAAATACCTTGCTACATCCAATTATTATGCATATGGTGGACAAGAGGATTTTAATGCCAATCAGATCATGAATGCCCAAACATTGTTTATTCTGTGAACTTAATTCTGCAGAAGAGATTCAATAAGCATTTAGCACATCAGTATTGTATATTTGAACACCTCACATGTACTTATCCTTATTTTCTAGTCCAAGCAAGATGAAAAAAAAGTTCGATTTTTCTTCAGTAAAATGAAGCAAATGCCACTTGCTATTACCCTTCAGTTCTTCAGATTACCTTTATTATACAATACAATGTTGTAATTCATCTCATTATTGCTATGTCTTTTATTAAGTTTAATTTCTACTTAATGTTCAATTGATGAACTGCCTGAGAGTTTGGTTTATTTTTCCTCCGAGCAGAGCGCTTTAGGGAACATCTCCGAGACACCCGCACCAATCAACCAAACCGCCCCGTGGCCCAACATTTCAACTTCCCCACCCACTCTGCCGAGGACATGGAGGTCCTGGGCCTCCTTCACCGCCGCTCCCTCACCACCAGACGCCTGGAGGAGGAACGCCTCATCTTCCGCCTCGGAACACTTCAGCCCCAGGGCATCAATGTGGACTTCAACAGCTTCCTCATTTCCCCTTCCCCCACCTCATTCTAGTTTCAAACTTCCAGCTCACTTACTGTCTCCTTGACTTGTCCGACCTGCCTATCTTCTTTTCCACCTATCCACTCCACCCTCTTCTCTTTGACCTATCACCTTCATCTCCTCCCCCACTCACCCATTGTACTCTATGCTACTTTCTCCCCACCCCCACCCTCCTCTAGCTTATCTCTCCATGCTTCAGGCTCACTGCCTTTATTCCCGAAACGTCGATTTCGCTGCTCGTTGGATGCTGCCTGAACTGCTGTGCTCTTCCAGCACCACTAATCCAGTATTTGATTTTCAGCATCTGCAGTCATTGTTTTTACCTTATTTTTCCAATGGCCGAGTCAAATTGATTGTAAAGATGAAATGCTTTGAAAATCGATTTTGCATATATCTCACTTATCACATGTGGTTTTTCAGTTTGTTTCACGAAGTTAAAAAAATCACACAACACCTGGTTATAGTCCAGCAGGTTTATTTGGAAGCATTGGTTTACCTGGCGCTGTCTGTGCATCAGATCACCCGATACAGAGGCAGCACCTTGAAAACTAGTGATTCCAAACAAACCTGTTGGACTATAACCTGGTGTCGTGTGATTTTGAACTTTGTCCACCCCGGTCCAACTCCGGCATCTCCAAATCATTGTTGCACAAAGGAATCCTCGTAATTTTATAAAGAAAATATGACATTAGTTAAGACTTTTAACACACGATTATTAATCCCTTCCGTTATTAGTAAAATATCTCAATGTAATTTTTAAAAAATGCTCACAGACACGGCGCATACAGTCACACAAATTCTTCCTGGTCATCTAATTACTGCTCAGGAGAAAAACCTGAGGAAGTATCTTATTGTTCCTGAGAACAAGAACCACAGTAAATATTTGGTGAACAATTCCACCCAATACATGCACTTGATTTCTTACATCTGACTTCAGTAATTGCACAGGAAATATTTCACTAAAACCAATAACCATGCTTTATTACAAATGACCGAGGATTCTAACATCAACATACGGAGCCGCTTTCCAATCAGGGTTCCAGTTGGAGTGTCGCACAATAAAGTAACTTAATTTTGACTTAGTACAACTGTAGGTGAAAACATTTTGAGCTCGCACTTTAAACATCTTTATCTGCTTAGTCAGAGAAAATACTGAATGGTGACACTGTAAAATTAATTTATTTTGACTTTCACTCCTGCAAATACTCGTGAATTGCTTCTCGTTTTCTTCCTAGTTCTGATACAAATGTCGAAATAAATTAGGATAATAAAAGTTTAGGAATAATAAGAGTGTTCTTTGCAAGGACGATATGAAGATGTTCACAGTCGTCGAATTACTGTTGAGTAGAACATTTTTCATAAGGGTCTTATTGTAACGAGCCAATGCTTTTTGTGACTGTTTTTAGTTGTGACTGGTATTTTTGTGACTCGTGTTTTTTGTGTTCAAGTGAGTAAATATTTAAATGTCAAACCTTCAAAACCTTTGAGGGACAAAGAAATGATGAGAGCAGAATCGCTGACACTCCAAGAATCTGTTATTCAAAATATTTGGAAAGGCACATTTGGTGACATACAAGGAATAAATTTCACAAGTATAGAAATAGCCTGTGGCGAGGTAAAGTTGTAGGGGTGGGGTGTGGTCGGTTGGAAGCCGCGGGGAAACAATGTCTCAGTTGGTTGACTTTAAAAGTCTAGAAATTACGTGAACATGCACAGCTGAATAAGATTTTGTTTCAAATACCCTGGATTTGGAAAGATTTGGCATACTATGCCATCTGAAGCATTGCAAATGGAACTCAGTGGATTTTTTTATTGTAAAGGAAAGATATTACATAATGAGCGGTAAGTGAACCGTTACTTGGTGATCGACTTCCTGCTTTAATCACGTGGCTAAAAGATGTGATCACCATGATGTTTGGTCCATTTAGTGATCATTGAACTCTGCCAAAGCACGAGCAACAGAACTGTTGGTTTTTCTTTTGGACTTTAATCGTCTCTTTTTCTAAGCAGTATTTTCTTTCAGCTGAAATAAATCAGAACAAATTTGCATATATCATTAATCGTTCCAATGAGATAAATCTTATTCACTTCCAATTATTACAATGAACAGTGTGACTTTCAGTTTAATTAATAAAATGAAACGATCAAAACAGCGTTTCTTGCGATTTAACCCAATTCAGTTAATCCATATGAGAATGGCTATTGAACCGCAACCTCGTCTTTATATCCCTCTCCATGGCTACTTCTTCACGTGAGAGAGAACGTCACTGAAGAAATTATGAGTCAAGGCAAAATGTGGGTGTGAATATGACGGGAAATTCTTGTTTGCTGTTTCATTCTGACACAGTTCTGATTCAGAATGAATCAATGACAGATGTTCATTCCGACGAGCATGGCTATTTCTTGAATTTTGCTGTTATTGTAATTCTGGTGAAAGCAGAAACAGTATGATGTGGAATCAATTTAGCTCTAGACATTTCTCATCCACGAATTTCACCACATGTAACCTTGATGAGGTCACATGTCACCCCTTTCCAAAACGTGCTGAGGAGACCGGGAGATTATGGGTTATTATACTACGGTGCTCCACATTCACGGGTTGAGTCACATTTTGGTTGCTCTTTCCACATAACACTACTGCATTTTTATTTTGCATCCCACACCTCTGGTTTACACTGGATCGAGAATTTTGTTCTTGCCCTTCACTGCACGGGAAATTCACGAATGATAATCACCACATTAAAATTGAAATAAAGAATGAGAGCAGATGTTCTAATCAGTTGTAAATTAAATTGGTGTAATGAGAAGGTACACATTTTTTTCTTTATGTCCCTCATTCCATCTTGTCCTTCCATTAATTTAAATGACTGATAGAGAAATAACTAACAAGTGATCGGGAGCACAAGTTTATCCAATGGGATTATTCATGATTATTTTAAACTAACAGTCCACACAATGATTTGATCAGTATTTGAAACAGACACTCGGAATTGGAACCGCAGCAAACTGCTCCAATGAAACGAACCTTTCATTCTTTCACATGCAGCGTGATGACTGACTCGCTAACTGTACAAGGTCGACCAATTTTCTTCAGCAATCATAGCGTCTGTAAACCGCCACCTGTGCTGTGCAGAGTGTCATTTGTTGTTCCCAGGTCACTGCACATTTCTTCTTCATGACCTTATGAGCTTCGTTCCTGTTTGATAAACCTTTTCTATCATTTCATCGCATCCACTCACAATTCTCAATTTATGAATAAAATTTGGCGTTAGACCAAATGTTAAACAAAGTGGACGTATGCCATTCATCCCATCGAGTCTGTCCCACCATACAACGAACTCATGGTTGATCTGATAATCTTCAACTCCATTCTGCTCACTTACCTCGACAAACTTCATCATCTTTCTGATTAAGTACCTGACACAGTTTGAAAATAACCAACAACTTAGCCTCTACTTCGGTTGCCAAAAAAAAGCCACATATTCTCTGAGCATGGAAATGACTCTTCATTTCTCAATTAACTGAGCGCTATCTCATTCTGAGATTATGTCCTCTGGTGCACGGCACCTGCCTGTATCTACCCAAAATCCCACGACTTTGTTTCAAGGAGAATAATCCAAGCCTGACCAATCATTCCCCGAAGCTCCATTTTATCCAAAGTTGACAACATTCTCGTAAATCTCTGCTGTCCCTTACAGCACGGGAACTGGAATTTGAAATGAAATTGCGATTGGAATCGGATTAGTCCACACAAATACAATAATAATAACTTTGACAAATGAGAATCTAATTATATTCTAATGACATTCAATGGTTTCGTTGTAACTGACGTCCTCCGTGCAATCGCCCTCAGAGCTAATATTTAGGAGAAATGGAACCTGACCGCCCATATAAAGAAGTTGATGACAAAAAAATGTCCGTCAGTCGACTTCGTTTGATTATTAACACAACTCATGTCTCCGTGAAGCCTGCATCATCTTTAAGATGTGTAACAGAACTCCCTCCATTTGCCTGGATGTGTGCAGCTTCAATACTACTGAAGGAACTGGACATCCTCCACGACAACGCAGTCACTTAACTGTACCACGTTCAATACCTGAATGTTTATTACCCTCACCGCTAAGGCAAAATTGCAGTAGAGTGCACCACCTACAAGATGCGGTAGAGTAAGTCATCTAGGCTGTGTTTCCAGAACATTCAAAGCTCAAAAACTGTACCGACGAGAAGGACAAGGCTGAAGATGCACTGAAGCGCTACTATTTGCAAGTTACCCTCCAAGGCACATAAAGGCATGACTTGGAGATGTATCAGTGGTAAATTCACTGAGTGATGAAGCGGTCTTGATGGCTAAAGTTGTATACTTCAGCCCTCCATCATTTATCTTACATCTTTTAAAATGTTGATGATTGCATTGACCAGACTTGTGCTCATTCTTTTAGTTGTTTCCTAAACTGGTGGTTGCTAAAGATCGAATATCATCCACCGTCTGAGATCAACAACAGAAAATATCCAAAGATACTCTCGACCAACTGAGCTCCCTGTCCAAAAATCTTCAGTGATCTGTAAATATCCACTCCAAGATCTCTTTGTTCCTGTTTGTTCCGTTCACCATTCAGAATCCTCACTGTTATTGTTACAACTCCCCAAATTCATTACACTTACTAGTCTGGATTCAATTCCATTCGCCGCTTTCATTTTCCACCTGATTGATACATCTCTGCAGGCCCTGACATTATTCATCATAGTCAAATACACGACCAATTGTTGCATCCTTTGCAAACTTCTAAATCATGACTCCTACAACTAAGTCTGAATCGTTGATCTACATCAGGAAACAATGGAACTCCCCTGGAAACAGGCGTTCAAACATGCTTCATTGCTGGATGGGATGAACACCTGCAATAACAGCACAATCGGACCCCTGATGTCATTTGTAAACCTGATGGTGACTCTGCCAGTTGGCCTCCTGAGTGATCCCTTCTCACATATGGGAGTGGTGAATGACCTATCCACATTGTGCCTGGGCACGTAGGTTTACACTTCAGCGGGTAATTGAATCCTTTCCGGATGTCGCCCTATGGAGCTGACTTCTTGGCGGTGTGGGTATCCATGTGTCTATTTAGCTTGGATAATCAGTTGAATTTGAGTCCAAACAGAGATGACTCCCAATTTTCCACGTCATCCATTTTTCTATTCTTCTTTATTCTCCCACGGAGTGTGGCCATCATGATCTGAACATTATTTGTTGTTCATTCTTAATTCACCTTGAACTGAGTCAGAGTGATTCTATGGGTGAACCGCACTTTTGTCAGTCTGGAGTCATATGTTGGCACGTCTCGTTAAGGACGGCAAATTCCCCTTTCAAAGGGACAAGAATGAATGAGTATTCGGAAATCAAAATTTTTTGCCTCTGTTCCTCTGATCGGGGTTAATACTCCAGATTTTATTCATCGATGTAAATACCAGCAGCTGCCATGTTCCAGTCTCCAAGGGTTGCTCGCCCACGATATCGCCACTACATTTGCATTTGACTCGAGGATTGGTGAGTAGCAGAAAGCATAGGGATCAGTCAAAGAATGAAGAATATAGATAGACAGGAGAGTTGAGCGGAGAAGTGGCAGATGGAGTTCAATCGAGGCAAATGTGAAGTGATGCATTTTGGGAAGCCTAATTCTAGAACCAACTACACTGTAAACGGGACAGCCTTGGAGAAATTTGATGATCTGGGAGTTCAGGTCCTTTGTACCATGACGATGGCGGCACAGGTAGATAGAGCGGTCAAGAAAGCATATGGCATGCTTGTCGTCATAGGGCCGGGCTTTGAGTCTAAGAGCTGGCAGGTCATGCTCAAATTGTACAAGATTTTGGTTCGGCCACGTTTAGAATACTGCGCACAGTTCTGGTAAAGTTACCAAAAGGAAGTGGACGTTTCAGAGAGGGTGCAGAGAAGGTTAACGAGGATGTTGCTGGTATGGAAGATGCTTGCTGTGAAGAGAAATTAAGAAGTTTATGATGGTTTTCAGTAGAAAAAAACGAGATTGAGGGGTCCTGATTGAGGTCTACAAAATCTTGCAGGGTACAGACCGGGTGAATAGAGATATGCTTTTTTCCCCAGGTGAGTTATTCAATAATGAGAGGTCACGCCTTCAATTTGAGAGGTGAAACGTTTAAGGAGGATAGGTGTAGAAAATATTTTGCACAGAGGGTGGTAGGTGCCTGCCAGCAGAGGTAGTAGAGGCAGGCACGGTCGTTTCATTCATGGTGCGCCTTGAGAGATGCGTGAGTAAGTGGGGAGCAGACGGAAACAGATGCTGAGGAATTGGGTGATAGGTTTAGACAGTTGATTTGGTTCAGCTCAGGCTTGGAGGTCCAAAGGGCCTGTTCCTGGGCTACAAATGTTATGTGTTCTTTATTCTTCTTTGTTCACTACACTACCATCTCAATGCTACGTTGCTCCATCTCAGAGAATGACATTGGAAATTCCAATCATCTCAGAGGGAGTGAGAATATGACATGTGGCTGTGTCGGAATGAAACTGATGTACGCTGTACTGGAGTGTTTGCTGGGAGCAAGAGGATGATGTGATCAAAAAAACTGTTCTTACTGTCAAAATAACACAACATTGTTAAGGAAAATTGCACTGAATGCTTGCAATACATCGACCTCTCGCTTAAGGCTGCAGCACGCTTCCGCTGAGCCAATCTGCAATGCGGGTTAATGCTGTTGTTGTATCTTAATAATCTAATAACCGGAGACAAATATGCCCTTCCTCCCCGACTTTGACCAGGAGAACTCCCAGTCTCGGAATTTCATGCCATTCTGTACCATCATAGAAGGACAATGTGCTCACCGATCGCATTACTGGTGTGACAGAGTAGCTTCACGTGTTCATTTCCATCCCAATTTCCAGTTTGATCTTTGCAGCCCATTGATTCTGGGTGGAGGACCTGGGATTATGTGATCCACTGCAGAAATGGGTACTTCCTTCTGTGGGGAAGCTCGTGAGGCAACAAATGTGAAACCACATTGCTGATGAAACATACATTTCAACAATATCCTGCAGTATCCCTTGAGAATTTGATGTTATGTCAAAATCTATCAACCTCAGTCTTCAATATGCAGTACTCGATGGATCTTCCTCAGCCTCTTGAAACATCCAATTTGAATGTACAGCCAATTCTGAGTTCCCACATGTCTATTATTGCTCGCCATATAGTCCTGTTGTGTCTCTCCATTCTTCCTAACATGTCCTATGTTTCTGTCGTTACTGCTCTTTTCAAACACGCATCTCTGCATGGCCCAGTGATCGTATAATGTTCAGTGTTGTGCGTTGTGGCCGCAGTAACCTCGTTACAATCCGAGTTACGGCATGTAACCTTCTCCCCTTTTTAACTCCTTGTGGTACATGCCAACGAAACACAGAAATGAATTAATTGATTTTACATGAAAACTTTCTCTAACATTAATGATTTTTCATCAATCCCTTCTCTCATACATCTCTGTGAGGTAAATATCAGAATTCAGTCTCACCCATTCTTGGAGACTTCTCTCCCTCCCACAATCACTGACCTCCTTTAAGCTCCACCTCCTATTTCCCTTACAATCATTTTCACATTGAACCCTGTTCAGTCTGTGCTGCTGCGCTCGCTGTTGCTGGATGAACGTGCCGCAATCATACCATTGCAACCTTCAGACCAATCAATCCATTTCGATACTGTGGTTTTGAGATCAATGGTCAAGTAACAGTTTTTAATGACATGGATCAGATATTATTGGAACTTCAGGCTCAGGAAAAGAACACAGGGCATCTCTGAGGAAAAGAAACTTTTTTCCAAAAAGACCTTTTTCTGCAGACTTCCACATCATTTATTTCACTTGCTCAATCGGCTCTATGTAGACTATTCCGTGCAGTTCTGCAATCACATTAGCACTGGAAATGATGCAGGGATGATTTGCCAGGACGTTGTCTGGGTAGAAGAGCTCCTGTTATGAAGAGAGATTGGATAGACTGAGAGCAGAAGAGATCGAGAGAAGACATGATTGAGATATAAAAAATAATCAGGGATACGGATGGCGTGGACTGAAATAAAGGTTTCCTTATAATGGAGAGATCACTCACGGGGTAATAGATTTAAGAACAGAGGAGGGAAGATTTGAGTGAATGCGCAGACAAACGTTTTGAAACGGCGAGTGGTTGAAAGGAACTCAGTGCATGCAAAGGTTGGAGAGGCAGAAATCCTCATAACTTTCAGAAGTATTTAGATGTGAATTTTTGATGACAAGACCTACAAGGCTGTCGGTCAAGTGATTTAAAAACAGAGTTCGGATAGTTAATCGATTATTGATTTCCAGTACTGATACATAGGCTTCTTTTTGCATGGAACTCAAGGGTAATACCACTGCCTGTCACTGCGTGAGATTGGGTTCAATTCGCATCCGGGACGGGCGCTTACAGATTGGGAGGGCTAAGAGGCCAGAAACCCGCATTCGATTCCAGACTGATGTGAGTGACTGTGTGGAATTTACACGCTCCTTTTCTCTCTCTTCCGTGTGGGTTTCCTCTGATTGCTCCGATTCCTTCTCACTGTCCAAATGAGTGCACTTCAGGGAGATGGCAAACAAAACCTGAATGGACTGTATAATCAAAGACAAAGTCAAAGTCAAAAGTGGGAATTGCAGCTCAGGGAAAACAGAATGACCATTTGGGGTCAACATTCCTTGGAACAGTTTTTGATCCGCAATGTTAACTCTGATTTCTCTCCACCGATGCTGCCTGATCCGCTGAGCTTTTGAAAATATTTCTATCTTTGTAGCTGGATCAATGATGCGGGTTTAGAAAGATCGGCGGGGGAGTGTGAATCTCTTCGGCGGCACAGAGCAGACTCAATTGGCCAAATGGTTTCTGTCTGCGTTGTGTCTAATTCCATCAACTCTGATTCTATAAGTTTTGTCCTTTTTTTAGGCTTTGGTATTTCACATCTCCCCTGAAATGTGGTTTGCAGAACAGGACAATCGCCAAACCTTTACCACCCGCTGCCTGGAAGAGGAACGCCTCATATTCTGCCTTGGGACCCTGTAACCATACGGGATAAATCATCTTCAATTCCCCTTCCCCCACATTATCACAGTCCGAAGCATCCAACTCAGCACCACCCTCCGGACCTATTAATCTTTTCCCCCTCTGACTTATCACTTTCTCCCCCGCCTCCATCCAATTATCACTTTCCCAGCTACCTTCCCCCCAACCCCAACTGCCGCCCATTTATCTCTCCGCCCCCACCAACACGTCTCATTCCTGATGAAAGGCTTATGCCAGAAGCGCCGGTTCTCCTGCTCCTCGGATGCTGCCTGACCTGCTGTACTTTTCTAGCACGACAATCTCGTCATGGCGAAGATAAATTAGCTTAGCTCAGGCTCTTTATCTGAGAGCGGAGAAGAGTGAGTGAGGGAGGGTGTACAGCAAGGGGATAGATACGTGTTATAGGAATAAATTTGTTATGGGAAGTGTTTACAACCATAGATCTATGTTAAACGCAAGGGGGAGGATAATCAGAGGAGATATAAGAAGAACATTTTCATTCTGAGAATGTTGTATCATTGGAACTCACTATTTGAACGAGTGGTAAAGCTATGAGTCATCAAAACACTTCAGGAGTATTTAGCCGAATACTTGAGAAGCTAGAGCACAAATGGATAAGGACCAGATACTGGAAAGTGGGACGAAGACGAACAGCTATCTGATCAAATGTCCGAACACCGTAAGGAAAGTACGGAGCATGAAAGCATGGGAAGGGTAAAAGCATGGATACTACTGTCGATCTGTTACAAGGGGTCTGTGGAATGCTTCACGAGTAAAAAGGTCACTGTGGGAGGATGGGATAAGCAGAGTGGAATCCTCCTCCACAAATTAGCAGAGTCAGACTGGGGCTGAACGGTTACTGTGACAGGCTGAGATCATAGCAATTCGTAACGTCAACCTTGCCAGCTAAATATCATCATTGCAGTTTGGGACAAGTCGTGACAATAAATATTTGGGACTTGACTTTAAATATTTAATTGATAGTTGCGTCAGCCTGCTTGAAACCTTTGTAGCAGAAAAAAATACATTAAATATCTAATCAGCTTGGGACAGGAAAACATCGTGGCAGATGGGGTAGCTAAAAATCTAATCATGACTGGTTAGTCTGGGCTGGAAGATCACTGCAGCAGATGTGGCAGTAAAATACATAATCGTGACAATAGAAAAACCCTATTGGCAGAAGTAGAGCGATAATGGTTTATTGTATACCTGGAGTGAAATAATTCTGACTAACACAGTTGGGCATCCTGGTAAGCTAACAAAAATATAATTTTAAAAAGGCTATAAAGAGCCACGGATCCTGAGTTTCGGGGTCGTTCAAGAATTTGCTTTCTGTGTGGCACGGCTTTTTGTCTGCTAATAAAAGATCTACACCTTGAAGAACTCTCCGCATCTCCTGGAGATTTATTACATTTTCTCCACGACAACCACAACTTTGGGTCCAGTAAAATTATGGCTAGCGCGGCTGGGTGGTGCAATGAAAAGCGCGTTAGATTTCTACAGCATTGTTAACATTGTTATACAATGTTTGTTGTTTTGGGTTTCACCAGAATCGGAGTTCAGATATCAGCTGAATCAATTATTATTCTGCTGATTCATCGTTAATTCCCGTCGTCTGGGGTTCTTGAAATTGCTGTTTACCACAGAAATCTCCTGACCTCCTTGTTGGTGAGTTTCGGCGGAATCATATCAATTGAAGCATGATCAGACCAGAATCAACTGCTAACCCACGAAACCTACAAAATTCGTGCAGAAACCCACTGTCTCTAAACGCATATTCCAGTCCAATAGTTTCACAGGCATTATCGATTGCTTAAATGTCTTTCTCCCTTTGGGCGACAGGCTGTTGTGGATGGACCGGGGAAAGATATTGATGTATTTGGTTAGTCATGACAATGTCAAATGGTGGGGTAGGACCGGTGTTTGGAATAGCGTCCTCCTGTTCCTCTCTGTCAGTGCTGTTTCTGACAGAGGGTTTTCAACAATAACATATTGAAATGTGAATCTACACCACGGAGTATCAAGGTCCTCCCATTTACCCAACCGCTCTCACAGCCAGAATGGAGAGCTCCTATTGCAGCCTTAGTTCAGACAATCGAGGATTCTCCCAGGCGCTCTGTCAGACTGCATGCTCCTTCACACAGGTTTCTCACTGAACACATAGAGCAAGCAAACGTGGGGATTCAGGGACAGATTACCCCTCTGATTTGCTGCAGTTCTGGACACGGAGACGTACATGAATTTCTGACATTCTGAGTCTTACTGTGCATTCTTCCGACTTTACAATTTAAACTGGAATTGAATGTATTCTTGCGTCACACTCCTACATCCTCGGTATTCATGGAAACCGTGTAACGTGTTCATGAATGTAGGAATGGTGGAGATTATTGCTAAATGCAGTGTGTTTCATGTGACCAGTATGAACTTTCAGAAGGAAGTTGCGAAGTTTTATCGATTCGAATTGAAGCCGATCGAAGGAAAGGTCTGGCGACAGCGGCAATGTAACATTGTCTGTAAACAACGCAGGAACCAACGGAAACCCATTTTTCAATGAAGTCTATTTTGCATATTTTTATGTGTCCACTTCCTGAGCCTGATGCTTCAATAATCACAGGTCCATGTCAGTTTCACCTTGTCTGCGTTAGCTTTAATTTCAGAACCACAGCAAAAGTAGGGCAGTTGAGTTAAAGTTCCTAAGGTTATGAGTAGGACATGTGACCAGCTTGCTTGTCTGCGGCTACAGTCACGCAATTGTTTAGCGCCTGCTACTTAAAGGTGCGTAAAATGCAACGGTTGTGAGTTGAATGCTTATCTAAAGATGCTGTTACTGACATTGACAAGGGATTATTAGGGCATCATATGCAGTTGAAATCAATATTGAGTAAAGTAGCATTTATTTGAAAACTCCATTTTTCACATTTCTGTCAATTATTATCTGCAAAGCTACAAATATTCCCCAGTTGAATATCCATCTGTGGATAGGGAAACAGAGGTGAAATTTTAGCTTAATGACTTTTCTCAAATCGCTCAGCCTGCACTGGATTACATTCTGGGAAAGTCTATTTAACTCATTTCATATCATTCCATTTCCTGCAAACACGCACAGTTCATTATCCAATCGAAAGTATTAGATTTATCTCTTTGGGGAGTTTGAATGTTGTCAGTAACTCTGACAAAGGCATAACAAGTAGTTTTGCTGTTGGGAGGAGCAGAGGGTGCAAACTTGAATAAGGTCGAGTCTTGTCACCGGGGTCTTTAAGCGGAGATAAGTGAGTATTAAATGGACTCACTCTCCTTTCAAGTGATTGTGACCAAATGTTCAAGGCAACAAATGGCAATGATAATGATGTTTTCCATCTACAGGCCAAATCTTACTCACTAGAGGCACCATAGTATTACAGATCAGGAGAGCAGAGTAGATGATGATCCTTATGCAAACCTGAGACAGTGAGAGAATTACTCCCATGCTGTTGGTCTCACTTTTCACATAACTAGTTAGTCAGTGGACTGAGCTAACAGAATTCCATTCAATGCAGAGATAAACCAAACAGCTCAGTGTATTTACAATATATAATATTTCATGTAGAATAAACTGCAACACCTATCAACGCCAGCAGCTCTTCTTATACGTAGCATTTTCAGATGCAGGTATTATGCCAATTCTTTCCGATGAATGTTATCCACTTCAAGAGTATGTCCCTTTTGCCTCGCCATCCAGGCAGCCCAGAATCCCTATCGTTGTTAAATTCAATCCTTGTGTGTCTGCACACGACCTTTGAACTATAATGAAATCAGCTCCTAAAATGTTTTTATTTCTGAAAATTCATCTCCGATTTCAATAATTCTCAGAATAAAAAAGAAAAATCTGCTCCAACCATCTTCATCATTCCCCGTTGGTTTTGAAACTCCACCCTTTAGTTTCCACTCACTTAAACGAAGGAAGTTCCCTCAGATTTACTCTTACCAACGTCACATTAGCTGGATCACCTCCCTTCAGACACAACGAAGTCTTTCCTGATTTCTCCCGCATGGTTCTTTATCTGTCCCACCTTCCCATTAAATCTGCTCTTTCCTTTTCTAGTGGTGTTATCTCAAAGAAACCGTCATGTCTGTCTTTTTTATCGACTTTGTATCAAGTGAACACTGACCGTGTCATTCCTAACGTCTTTATATTCCAGTAAACTCTACCGTGTCTTTCACCATGCCTTTATATCCCAGTAAATTTCATCCTGAGAAAGGATGCTGGGTCCAATTCAAAGCATGAAAACTCTCCACTAAGCTGTGCAATCTTATTACCGACACAGGAAAGGTGGAAGTAATTTCAGTTACAGCTGAATCGATTGGCTGCAGCAGCATCGGGTCAAATCCCAGTCAGATACATGACTGTTGTTCTTATATTTATTTCTTCTCTACGTGTGCTGAGTAACACAGTGAGGGATCAATTACTGTTGTCAGACATACATGTAGGGGCGTATTAAATACTGAAGCTGTGAGATGCGAACAGTTTTTATTAACAGAGACCATTCGAATCTCAGGCTCAGGAATTTGACAGAGAGCGAATTTGAGCAAAAGTTGAGCCGGGTGTTTCCCCCATGACGTAACATGAGTTTCTGCGGTTGCTTTGTTGTTCGCCTCATTTGTGTGTTTTGCATCATTGAGGATTTTGAAGTTGTCCCCTCGATAGAAAAGGCCCGTACTTTTGCAACATTGTACAAAAGATGCAGTACAAGAATAGCCGATGCTGATTCAACGAGGTAAAAACAATGACTGCAGATGCTGGAAACCAGATTCTGGATTAGTGGTGCTGGAAGAACACAGCAGTTCAGGCAACATCCAAGTAGCTTCGAAATCGACATTTCGGGCAAAAGTCCTTCATCAGGAATAAAGGAATGAAGGGCTTTTGCCCGAAACGTCGATTTCGAAGCTACTTGGATGCTGCCTGAACTGCTGTGCTCTTCCAGCACCACTAATTCTGATGCTGATTCAGTCTACTTATCCAAATATTGACCCCTGGAAACAGGACTGTGCACTCTCCTCGAGTCTGGAAAACAACTTCCTCACAGATAATGTTACATTCCCGCTCTCATGGCTCTTTTCATTCCATCGGCTTCTGTTTTGCTTGGAATCGGATTCAATACATCTTGTCACTGTGTCATTTCTTTCCATGTGGTCAGATCTTGTGAACAGTGGGATTGTATATGCTGGAATCAGTCGAGGCTGTCCGCTCTCCCACATCCAATTTATCCCCAGGTTGTGTTAAGATGATGATCTAAATCGCGTCCTTCTCTTTCCTGTCACTCTGGGATGATGTGAGCTGTGAAATCTATGATCTGAACTGGAGGCAACGTGGAAATCACATCAGCTGCGTGAGCGACAGGATTTGGTGCGTTAATATCCCATGCTAATTCAGACAGCAGAAGCCTCCCCTTGACTTCGAGAAGCACAGACACTGTTCCTGAATAATGGGGAGAGATTCACTCTTTGCTCACAGTTCTGCATTTTCTATCTGTCTCAGATCGCATTATTTGGACAAGGGTTCCCAAAAGAAGATGATTTCTTGTGCATGCACGATCTCACTTTTCTACACCTTTCCAGAATTTCCATACTTCCCACTCCCAGCTGACCCCTACTCCGCTGGACAAACCCGTGTTTAATGAGGGAGGTGAAGACCGCGTTCAAGCTGCTCTCCACCAACACTACGTGACAATGGCAGATGAGTTCGTCCAGTTCTCAATGAAGACCGCCCTGTTCCGCGAAAGCAGCTAGCACAGCCTCCTGGGAGAAGCGAGTCAGAATGGAAAGGAGCTGTGATGAAAACTCGGTGCTTCTTTCACTCTGAAACAGCAGAAATAGCAAAAAACTCACCTCGTTTATGATTACCAAGTCTGGCGCCGTTCTCGCTTGTTTGTCTCGGGTGTGATATTGCCTCAGTCAGGTGACATAGGTGTGAGAGGTCTCGGGTTCACCTTGCAGATGAGCCTTGGAATTTTGCACACTACTTCATTTTTGACTGAGAAGATATGATTTCGATGAGATCGAGTTCAGATAAAGATTCCAAAGCTTGAAACCATACACAAGCAAGTTCAAAAACCGTTTCTTCTCGGCCGGTGCTGTTCTGAGAAATGAATTGTCTAACTTGAAGTAATGCTGATCTTGCCAATTTGGATTTTGCTGAGCGCACGTATTATACATAGTAACCTGAATTCCCGAGTCTGGTCAAATTTTGCTTTTCTCACGCTGTGATCTGCATGTCCTTGATTACTCTGATCCGCCTTTACCTTTCGCAAACAACGCTTTCCACTGTACTTAGGTACATGTGACAATCAATCAATCAAAACACAGTCATTTCCTCATTGCGTGGAGCCAGCAGAGCGAAGGTGGGCTGCATGGCCTCAGTCTGCAGTGTGATACATTTTGTGATCCTGATTGAAATTACAATTAAAACAGCAGCATTGGCGAAGTTACACAGTAGTTATATTGACGCAGCTGGGACACATCTGTGAAACAACGTATCAGACAATAACAGTGAAGATCTTTTGACGTCATCCTCGAAGGGACATGCTACAAAAACCTGAAGACTGCGTGAAACTGCTGTGGTCAGCGATAACAGAGCGGCCCAGAGGGATCGTGGTGGGCGCATAATCCAGAAATTAATGAATGAAAAGCATCCTCTGCTCGATTACAATTCCAGCTTTCAGTGTGTGTACTGCCACTGCCAGTATTTTGCTATAACAGTGCTCCGTTCTTCGTATTACATATTGATGTGCCTTTTGCGTCCTTATACTGAATGGTATCTGAAATAGATAGACCCGCCACATTTATACATTTAAGGAAACACACGTTTGAAGTTATGAAAGATTTTTTTGCTGTTCTCCGTCGGTCTGTTATGACCTGATTTGCAAAGTCACTTGCCTGAGCTGGGAATACACTGGCGAAGTTGAGGGAAATCAGTTGTGGTGTGGACCGTGCCCCTGACGCCTTGCAGTTCTTCCCCACGCTGTGTCACACAGCAGGGTTCTCCGGTGAAATGAACAGCCGTGAATGACATGTGGTTCAGTATGTTGGAGACAGCATTTCCAGACAGACACAGTTCCCTATTATTAGAACAAGCATCACTGATGATGAATAACCTCAGAGAGAAGCAAGCGATAGAGATTTGCCGTGGACTCGATGGGCTGAACGGCTTCTGTCGGCACGTGAATGGCGTCACACGTCTCTGCCGTCCCTCTGTCTGGCTCTGACAGAGTGGCTGAGGGTGAAATAATGGCTCGCTTTTAATCCTCCCTTCTGCTTTGGACTGTCTGCAGCCCCGCAGCTCCTGGTTGTGGGGATGGTTCTCAGTGAGTGAGGGTTTCATTCGGAGTCACTTCATCTGGGACAGTTGGGACTCATACGTTAACTGATGCCCGATTGCAGCAAAGAAACCGACGCCTCTGAAACAAAAGCCTTTCCGCTGGATTGTTCTGTGAAGATTGATTCTGAACATCAAATGGGCAGCACAAAAATGCACTGATTTGAATTTTACTGAGGGAAGAGAGTCCACAGCCCATTTCTGTCTTTCCCTCCAGCTCAGCACCTTTCTCTCTCTCTCAAATAAATGATATTTGGAGGAAGTTCGCAATCAAAGTTGCTAGGTTCCAGCGGCCCTCTTGCACCTGGCTGTGCCCGTAAGAGGAAGCTTCAGAGCATATCCGTTTTACATCCCCTCATAATGCCTGCAAGTGGAGGGAAATGGCTGAATACTCTGCCAATAGAGACAGCTCAGTCCCGGAGGATGGCATACACAGCACCGTCTCGGTGGGGACATTCTGCCGATCAGACACAGTCCACTTTATTATTCAGATCATACCAGAGTGAGAGCGCTCGAGAAGGCCAATCGGTCACTCGTACCTGTGCCATCTCGGGAGTTGCAAAAGATTGGTGAAAGTGGAAAGTGGATTTGTTCACGTTTCAAGTGTTTCCGTGAAGCTGGAAGCAGAAGAAGATACACAGTGAAGCGATTGAGATCTGACTACAGGAGCAGCAAATAAGTTGGATAGCGCAGTGGAGAGCTTTGAAGTATTGAGTTCTGGTTAATGGGACGATCATGCTTTTACTCGGCCATGCTGCTACAGAAGAAACTATGTCAGTGTCTCTCAACATTGTGATGTCACAGGCAAAAGACGCCGTTACACTGCAGGAAATTCCTTTTTCCAATGTGAGGGCTGTCCATATGTAAAGGTGGAGCTTATATATCGAATCCTTTCACATAAATAATTCCACTGCACCTCAGTGTGTTGTATTGTCTCCTTTCCACTTTACCTGTCATTGTGCCTACACTGAAGTTGATTTTCTCCTTGTGCGAGTCTTTTACAATCTGGGTGATGTGATGCAGTTGTACTGACCCATTTTCTGGCAGAATTTTCCACTTCATTTCAGCCCGCCCTAACTTCGCTATCTGATACTATTCCAGTTGTTTAGGTGTTAAGTGCTCATCCCAGATCCAGCCTGCCCTCACCCAAAAAAAATGGAAAAATCAGTTACAGTGTGATCACTGATATCGAAGGATATCCTCATTCCAAGGTCATTGATAATTCCAAGGATAAAGTTAGGGCTGCAGATGCTGGAGATCAGAGTTGATGCTGGAGATCAGTGTGATGCTGGAAAAGCACAGCAGATCAGGTAGCATCCGAGGAGCAGGAGAATTCAAGTTTCAGGCTTAAGCCCTTCATCAGGAATAAGGCTTGTGAGTCGGGGCTGAGAGATAAATGGAAGTGGTGTGTGGTTGAGGGGAAATAGCTGGAAAGCAATAGATGGATGAATAGAACGGAGAATATAAGAGGTCAGAAGTGGCAGTGATGGAATGGGTCGAGAGGGCGGTGGCGAGTTGAAGGCTTATGCTTGGGGGAAATGAGGAAACTGTTCGAATTCACATTTATCCCGCGTGGTGTAAGGGTCCCAAGCCGGAATGTGTGGCATTCCTCCTCCAGGCGTTGGGTGGGTAACGGTTTATCCGTGGCGGAGGTCCAGTACCTGCGAGCCTTTGATTGGGGAGGAGGGGGAGTTGAAGTGTTCAGCCACGGGACGCTGACGTTGGTGGGTGCGGGTGTCCCAGAGATGTTCTCTGAAATGATCTGCAAGAAGGTATCCTGTCTCCCTGATGTAGAGGAGAACACACTGGGTGCAACGGATGCAGTAGATGACATTGGTATTTGTACAGGTGAATTTCCAATGGATGTGGAACGGTCCCTTCGGGAGTTGGTTGGAGATGAGAGTTGTGTGGGTGCTAGTTTCACCCTCACTTTGGTGGCAGTCAAAGGTGCCAGGAGAAGGTTATGTGCTGGTGGGGGGAAGTGTCTTCCTCAAGAGGGGGTCGTGGAGGGAGTGGTCTTTCTGGAGTGCTGGCAGAGCTGGGTAGCGAAATATATCTCGGGTGGTGGCGTCTGTTTGGAGGTGGCATCAGTGGCAGAATATGATGCGTTTTATGCGGAGGTTGGTGGGGTGGAAGGTGAGCACCAGGAAGTTCTTTTCTTGTTGCGTTGACAGGCATGGGGCTCAAGGGTGGTGGTGCGTGAAGTGGAGGTGATGCACTGGAGGGCATTGTCAACTAACGTGGAAAGGCAATTTGTGACCGTGGAGGAAGGAGACCAACTGGGTCTTTCTGAGGTGCAATTGGTCATCCGGGGGAACAGATGTGGTGTAAGCGGAGGAATTGGGAATAAGGAATGTCGTTTTTACACGAGATAGAGTTGGAGGAGATGTAGTCTAGATACCTTTGGGAGTCGGTGGGCTTGCAGTATATGTCTTTAATTAGTCAGTCGCCAGAGACGGTGATGGAGAGGTCGAGGAAGGCGAAGGAAGTTGCCAAGATGATCCGGATAAATTTGAGGTTGGTGTGGAAGGTTTTGGTAAAGCTGGTGAGCTATTGAACCTCTTCGTTGGAGCACCAAGTGGCGCCAATACATTCATCAATGTAACGTAGGAATAGGTGTAGGATGGTGCCTGTGTAACTGTGAAAGATGGACAGTTCCGCTTATCTGACAAACACGCAGACATAGCTAGGTCCTATGTGGGTGCCCATGACTACCAGTGTCGATGGAGGAAGTGGGAGATTTGGAAAGTGAAGTTGTTGATTGTGAGGACCAGTTCAGTCAAGTGGGTGAGGATGTTGGTGGAAGGGGACCTGTTGGGATGGTGTGAGATTAAGAAATGGAAGGCTTGCAGACTTCTGTCATTGCAGATGGATTTGTACAGGGACTGGATGACCATGGTGAATATCGCGTGTTGAGGGCCAGGGAAATGAAATTCCTGAAGGAGGTGAAGTGCATAGGGGTGTCACGAATGTAAGTGGGCATTTCCTGAACTGGGGAGAGAGGATTGTGTCGAGGTAGAAAGAGATGATTCGGATGGTACAGGTGCAGGATAAGACAATAGGTCGACTGGGGCAGTCAGGTTTTTGAATCTTAGGAAGGAGGTAGAATTATGGAGTGCGCAGTTCCCGGACAATGAGGTTGAAGGTTGTGGCTGGGAGGTGCCCAAAGGTGATAAGATTGTGGATGGTCTGGGAGATGATGGTTTGGTGAGGGGAGGAGAGTTTGTGATCGTGGTCTGTAGGAGGAGGTGCCTGCGAGTTGGCACCTGGCTTCAGCTTTGTTCCTCTGCCCGACTCACAAGCCTAATTCCTGATGAATGGCTTATACCTAAATCGTCCATTCTCCTGCTCCTCGGATGTTGCCTGACCTGCTGTCCTTTTCCAGTACAATACTCTCCACTCATTCATTATTACTGTCTCATTTCACACTACCAGGTCCACGCTCTCTGTTTGATTCTAATGAGCACTGTTCTCATGGACTGCGACAAAATCTGCCAATCTGAAACAAAAACAGAAATTGCTGTAAAATCACAGGTGGGCTGGCAGCATCTGTGCAGATGAATCACAGTTAACGTTTCACATCCATTGGGTCCATCTCTCCACAGATGCTGCCAGACATCCTGAAATATTCCAGCAACGTCTGTTTTTGTTTGATTTTCAACATCAGCCATTTTTTCGTTTTTGTTTTCTTGTTTTCTGCCAAATATGATTTGGCTAAAGATTATATTAAATGTTTTAAATATGACTACGATGGAATGGCCAGATCCACCAGCCGGCTCCTTTTATTTGGTTCACGTGCCCAATGCCTTTCCACTTGGTCACCGCGCCCTACAGCTGCACTGCATTTAAATTGACAAAATTGTGGCATTCTCTCGGATTGGTAATCAGGAGCGAGATTGATTGAAATTATTGAAAACTTAAGATAATCAGATAAAATACGGGATATAAAACGGGAAAATGAAAGGCAAAGAGAGAACGGCGAATGATAATTTTTGACAAAACTAAAATATAATTGCTCAAGAATCAGAAAGTGCTTTCATTCACAAACATACCATAATATGGAATGTAATTTTTGGGACAACCAATGCAAGTAGATCTTAGCAAAATCTTAGTTTTAAAGTCTTGCTGCAACTGTTTCGGTTATAATGAACGCACACATGGGATTCAGTGCTGTAATGATCTCCTAAAATGGAAAAGGAAATCCTTGCCTTCCAGGATACGTGGGGAATGTTCACTGATTCATCCCAATAATGGCAGGACTGTCGTCTGGATGCGTATGAGTAAAATCTTTTAATGTTCCATGGAGCTTCGAATGAGTGGTGAAGGGAATGTCTCCATTCACAAATTAATCATTCAGTAGAATTCAGTATAGGGACCGAAGAAATGATGAACAAATTGAATAAGAACATGGACATACGATACCCAATAGGTACGACTATTACTATATGAAAACTGTTGATTTCAGATCCACGGTGGCCTTTGGTGATGGCATTTCCTGTCCAGAACCAGTCTGCACTGGAATGACGGGAGACACACTATGAAGTATTTGAACTTCAGTCACCTTTAGAAATAGCTGAGACTGACTCCGGACACGGGGATATGGAGATGTTGGCCTTACAAACCTTTCAGACATTCCGTGGAAGAATAAAGGAAGTGATAGATAATTTTCGTCTCCATGGAGACGATGTTCATGAACTGGATAGATAGTAATTAACCTTATTGGAGTTTATAAATAGAGACGTCGTATTGAAAAAGCAAAGAGTTCATAGTGTAACTGTAAAATCTTTAGGTCACACTCAGTGGAAGCATTGTGTGTAATCCTTATCCTCATTCTCCACCAAAAGCATGTAAAGAAGTGAGAAAGGGCACAGACGCTGTTTCCTGGATAGCAAGATATTAGAAAGCCAAGTGACGTTGTTTACTAAGACATAAGAATATCAGAAAAGACACAACCGGTTTCATCGGGATGATAGAAAGAATGACGGAGTTTATACACGAGATTTGGAAATGCTGGAGCAAAAACACGCAAGTTTGATGTCAACAAATGAGATTTTCACATAACACGAGGTTTGAATGAGTAAATCGGGGAAAGTCCCTCTTTCGAGTGAAGCAATAACTGTCCTTTGAGCTTGAAAACCATTAGGGAATGATTAAGAAAAGTTTGGATGAGAGTTTCTTCCACTCAATAGAGTTATTTAATCGTGAACGACTTTACAGAAGTAAAACGTAGAAGCTGACTTCAGAGTGGTTTAAAAGGTACATGAACAAACGAACAAGGAGAGAATTTACCATTGAGTGAAAGTCAGTATGGTTGTGTAACAATTTCGAATTTGTTGACTTGAGACACAAAGATATTTCATGAACACGTACAACTGAATAAGACTGAGTATAACAAGTTCATGGATTGGTAAGGTGTGGCGTATTATTCAAGGTGAAACTCGGTAAACGGAGCTGATGTCCTAAAATAACTGCATACAGAAGTTATATCCTAATGACTAGGAATTGAATCGTCACTTGGAGATGCAACACCTACTTTAAAGATTTGACCACATTCACATGATGTTATGTACATTTCGTACATTCTTAACTCCACCCAAGAAATCCACCAAGGAGAATGGGTCCTTTTGTATTGTTATCCCTCTGTACTTCTCTGCAGCACGCCAGTTAAGATAAAATATGCTCACACCAAAATTCAGTTCAATACAATATTCAAACGGTCCTATGTGATTTCTTTTTTTATTATTGCAACAACCTTTGTGAGTTTGTAACAAACTGTGTAACATGAAATCAGTTCAACATCTATTTTCCCAGAATTTAAAGCAGTGCACATGGGAAACGTTATCCATCTGGTGAAAAATCACCTTCGGCTCTCTCTCCACATATGTTTCTTCACGTTTTAGATACTTGCAGTATCTTTGTTGATCAAGGAGTCATTATCCAGAAGAGGTAGTTTCTCAATCCACAAACACGGGTATTTTCCCATAAACTTGGCTTTGCTCAATATCACCTTCTGTCCGTACCCCTCAACACGAGGACAAATTAAAGCTGCTCCATGTGAGGCTCAAAATTAAAACTTCGGCACAGCACAGCTCACTATACTGGAACAGAGATACCGTGCACTGGTCACCTTCAGCACAGGAGCAACACATTAATGCCTACCTCCACATTCCTGGTTTTACTTTAACGTTTGGGAAACCGAGTTTCTCTGATTCCATGGCTAGTAAACGGGGATTATATGATCATCTTCACCAGTGGTTCTGTCCCCGAGTGAGGAAAGTGGTGAGTTACTCATTGTAAAGATGGGTAGATTGATGAAATATACAATTCCATCTTTTGCCTTCATTAACTCATGAGCTTTTTATTTTGTTTTGCATCTGTAGAAATCTTAAAATCTTCATCTTGAACAGACTCAATGACAGATCTCCATTGTGTCTCTGGCATCAAATTTCATAGTGCAAACTCCCTCTGAATTCTTCCACCTCAGTCCGCTGTTTGGGAAGTGTTCCTGTTGTGGGATCTGCACTTCCCCGTGTGTCACCTGCTGCTCCCAGCATGCGCTCTGGCACTGCACTCATTTTCCTTCTGACACTTGCTCACTGTGTTGCTGTGATCATACAGTGACTTGGTATCACACGGCCCAGGAAAATGATACAGATCAAGGTTTTTGCATTGTTGAGTTCAATTGTCAGTTTAGCCATATTTTGGATTTTGAAATTGTCTGTTCTGTACACAAGTGCGTGTCAAAAACATCTGAGCGGAAGTTAGGTCTTCGGAATAATGACATTGAGCACTATGCACTCTCCTCCAGTCTGGAAAACAATTCCTCACAGGCAATTTAATAGACAATAGACAGCAGGTGCAGGAGTAGGCCATTCTGCCCTTCGAGCCAGCACCACCATTCATGATGATCATGGCTGAACATCCTCAATCTGTATCCTGTTCCTGCCTTATCCCCATAACCCTTGATTCCACTATCGTTAAGAGCTCTATCCAACTCTTTATTGAAAGAACACCTCCTGCTGTCTCGGGTTCTTCATTCCGTTGACTTCAAATTTCACAGAATTCAACTGACCTTGTTACATAGTCATTTCCTCATTTTTGTTCAGAACAATGTGTGCACAGTGTGACAGTGGGAGTGCACTTGCCCCACAACCCAGGGGTCAGACCATCGTCTTGGACTGTGTTGTTTCTCATTTCACCAACACCAGGGAGAAACATCTGCTGCTCTGCATAATTTACGAAATTCAATTATTCATAAGGTCATAGCTTTTCGAGCGTCTGTGACGAGGTGGACGAGAGGTTAAGGCGATGGACGGCTAATCCATTGTGCTCTGCACGCGTGGGTTCGAATCCCACTCTCGTCGCTGTCATTAACGGCTTTCAATGGTGCGGTTTTCAGCTGTTGCATTAAAACTGGAGCTCCAACGGTCAGTTTATATGCTTTGTCGCTATTACAAAATCGCAAGGAATAGTTTGTGCCGTTTGACGAAACTGCATTGAAATGGAGGTTGCTTTGGGATAATGAAACGAAACGCGATTTTTTTTTTCATTACAAGCTGCTGTGAACGTTTTTTCGTATGAAAGACATCCAGGAAAATCAAATACCGAGAGCTGCGAAGTGCATGTTTATGCACTTCTTAATGAATGTTTTGTCAGATGAAATCTGGAGGAGGTTGAGTAGAAGTAATTCATCCTGGTGAGAAGAGCACAGCGAAACAGCACAAAATAATGGAGATATTTCAAAGGGGCAGGGTGTGGGTTTAGGGGCACAGAGACACTGTGTAAATGCACAGTGGAGAATTGCCGCTGTGGGTGCCGTGCATGCGCACGGAGAGACTTACACATTGGTCTCGCCCTCGCCCCTTGCTCTCGCCATTGATGAATGCTGGACATAAGGCACAGATAAACACAAGATGTGGGAAGCAAGCTCCTTCTCGTTATGCACACACTGGATGCATCACATTGAACTATGAACAACTGGAGAAATCAGCATGTTACCTATAGGGAGTGAAACTAAAGTGTGGATCAATAACCGTAAGATTCATGCAACATAAACATGAAAAATGATTTAAAATATAGGGTGTAGGGTTGCTCACTAAGCTGTAACTTTGATATCCAGACGTTTCATTACTTGGCTAGGTAACATCATCATCAGTGGCGACCTCCAATTGAAGCAAAGCTGTTGTCTCCTGCTTTCTATTTATATTTTTCTCCTCGATGGGGTTCCTGGGGTTTGTGGTGATGTCATTTCCTGTTCGTTTTCTGAGGGGTTGATAGATGGCATCTAGATCTAAGTGTTTGTTTATGGCATTGTGGTTGACGTGCCAGGCCTCTAGGAATTCTCTGGCATGTCTTTGCTTAGCCTGTTCCAGGATAGATGTGTTGTCCCAGTCGAAATAGTGGTATTTTTAATCCGTATGTAGGGCGACGAAGGAGAGAAGGTTGTGGCTTTTTGTGGCTAGCTGGTGTTCGTATATCCTGGTGGCTAACTTTCTTCCTGTTTGTCTTACATAGTGTTGGTGGCAGTCATTGCATGGAACTTTGTAGATGACGTTGGTTTTGTCCTTGGGTTGTACTAGGTCTTTTAAGTTGGTTTTTGTTTGAGAGTGTTGGTGGGTTTGTGTACTACTAGGATTCCGAGGGGTCTGAATAGTCTGGCTGTAATTTCTGAAACTTCTTCGATGTATGGTAAGGTGGTTAGGGGTTCTGGCTGTGTTTGGTCTGCTTGTCGTGGTTTGTTCTTGAGGAATCTGCGAACTGTATTTTTGAGTATCTGTTCTTCTCGAATACGTTGAATTGGTGGTTCTCCTCTGTTTTCCGAAGTTCGTCTGTGCTGCAGTGTGTGGTGGCTCGTTGGAATAGTGTTCTGATACAGCTTCGTTTGTGTGTGTTGGGATGGTTGCTGGTGTAGTTAAGTATTTGGTCAGTGTTTGTTGGTTTTCTGTATACATAGGTTTGTAGTTCTCCGTTGTCCTTTCTTTCTACTGTGACGTTCAGGAATGCGAGTTTGTTGTCGGTTTCTTCCTCCTTGGTGAACTTTATGCCTGTGAAGGTGTTGTTGATGATGTCAAATGTCTCTTCTATCTTGTTTTCTTTTGTGATGACAAAGGTGTCATCTACGTAGCGGACCCAGATTTTTGGTTTGATTGTTGGTAGGGGTGTTTGTTCTAGTCTTTGCATAACCGCCTCTGCTATGAATCCTGATAGCGGAGATCTCATGGGTGTGCTGTTGGTTTGTTTGTAGATATGTTGTTGAAAGTGAAGTGGGTGGTGAGGCACAGGTTCACTAGCTTCATGATGTTTTCGTTGGTAATGTGATTGATGGTTGTTGGTGCGTCTGTGATGGTCTCTTCTAAAAGTGTGGTAAGTGTTTCCTTTGCCAGGTCGATGTTGATGAAGGTGAACAGTGCTGTTATGTCGAATGAGATCGTTGCTTCTTCTTCCTCTATTTTGGTGTTTTTGATGATTTTTCGGAACTCCTGGGTGGAGTGGATGGAGTGCTGTGACTCTTCTGTGAGGCATTCAGTCTTGCGTGTAGTCCTTTGGCCCGTCTGTAAGTTGGTGTTCCGGGTAATGAGACTATGGGTCTGAGGGGGGCCTCCTGGTTTATGGAGTCTTGGTAGTCCGATTCGACTTGGGAAACACCTTGATCCTGGGAGAGTCTAAGCAAAGACATGCCAGAAAATTCCCAAAGGCCTGGCACTCCAACCACAACGCCATAAACAAGCACATAGATCTACATGCCATCTATCAACCCCGCAGAAAACAAACCGGAAATGACATCACCACAAACCGCAGGAACCCCATCCAGGAGAAAGATATAAATAGAAAGCAAGAGACAACAGCTTCCCTTCACATGGAGGTCGCCACTGAAGGTGTTACCTAGCCAGGTAATGAAACGTCTGGATATCATACCTACAGCTCAGCGAGCAAACCTACACCTTAAACCTCAACCTGAGTTACAAACCTTCACAATCCTTGCGATTTAAAGTGTCTATACGCATATCAGTAATAGACGTTTTGATATAATACCCGTCTGGTTGAAAGAAGAAGACACCACATTTCAAGATGGATGACAACGTTACCAATGTTGTTTTGAAATTGAGATCTTTTTGATCATTTTACGCAGTGAACAAGTTCATTTTAAATAATGCAAACTACATTCTCTCACCTGGAATAAAAGTGTGTTTTGAATACAAACATTGCCCTTGTTAACTCGCAGTTACTCAACATGAAAAATAGGATGTAATTTTTATTAAGCATACATCAATTAGCACCATTATCTTACTTCGGATGGACTGCAGTATGCACATGCGAAATAAGGTTTAAGAAAGAATGACTTTTGGAAATAATGATTCGGTGGTGACTAAAAATAATATTAGGTTCTCATGATGTGGTTATTCCACCATTGGTCCAGTGGTGGGGATGTTCAGTGGGCAGTATTTCTATGATGGTATAGAAGTATGTGAGGTGCCAGGGATGGGAGCTCCCACTTCATTTGGAGCAGCGTCTTTTGACGTGGACCAGAGAGCATTGTGACATCAGTCTGGGAGTTCCAACCACTCCTGGAGCAGCTTCAGTTGACATGGAGCAGCAGGGAGCATTGGAACATCCGAATGCAAGGTCTAACCTCATTTGGAGCAGCTTCAGTTGACATGGAGCAAGGAGCTTTGCGAGATCCGTCTGGGAGTTCCACTCTCACCTGGAGCAGCTTTTAATGAGATGTAGCAGCAGGGAGCATTGGGACATCAGAGTGATACATCCAACCTCAACTGGACTGCTTCTATTGATATGGAGGAGGGAACATTGGGACATCAGACTGGGAGCTCCAACCTCACAAGGATCAGCGTTTAATGACATATAGCAGCTGGGAGCATTGGGACATCAGAGTGGTAGGTCTAGCCTGAGCTGCACCACTTCTACTAACATGGAGCAAGGAGCATTGGGACATCAGACTGGGAGCTCCAACCACACAAGGACCAGCTTTTAGTGACATGTAACAGCTGGGAGCATTAGGACATCAGAGTGGTAGGTCTAAACTCAACTGCACCACTGGCAATGACATGGAACAGGGAGCATTGGGACATCAAACTGGGAGCTCCAACTTCAAGTAAAGCAGCTTCTATTGACATGGAGCAGCAAGGAGCATTGTAACGTCAGGTTGGGAGCTCCAACATCACCTGTAGAAGCTTGTATTTACATGGAAGAGGAGGGAGCATTGGGACATTAGGCTGGGGGAAAGGATATTCAACTATTTTAATCTAAAGTAAAATATGTTTCGACACCTCATATGTTAATTGATTTATGAAGAATCTTTCCCGGGAAAATAATTAATTCTTTAGATAGTAAAGACAAGTCCTGCAAGTATTCAACTCAGGAAAACGCATTGGTACAGAGAGAAATGGGAGTGATGCTTCATGTCTTTGTCTTTTCATTTCTGGCCGACTCTGCGCTGGATTACGTCATCGGAAGGACGTTTTCACTCATTTCCTGCAAATTCGGACAGGTCATTAACGATATCTAAATATAAAAATTAATGGGAATATGCGATGTTATGATTAGGCTGGAGTTTACCTCAAATTATGGTGAAAACGCAGAAAAGTCAGTTGCAATTTCCAAGATCAGCAGTGACCTCATTGATTGGCTGATCAGATTGTGAATGGTCGTTTTTTTGAGGACAAATTGAAGTGAATCATGATGGTGATTATCTTTGTTCTTTGTTCACCTTGTGACTGTTACTGTTATTGCTCATGTCCTTGTTTACACCAGAGCTCTGCAGCGTGTAAAATCTTGGCTGTGCATCTGGCCATTGGTGCAACCATTCGGAGAGCTGGCTCCGGATCAGGCAGTTGTAAGTTCGACTTTTACTTTGCACAAGCGCATTGTGGAGATTCATCACAAATCCAACCTAATCACTTTTGTTATGCTGTTGTGGATAATATTTGAAATTTTCATCTCCACGAATGAAAGTTCTTTCACTGTCTTCGATCAGTTAAACATTACCAAGAGCTGTCAGAGTAAAAATCACACAGCACCAGATTGTATCGAACAGAGTTAGTTGGAAGCACCACTGTTCCATGCACTGCTTCGTCATCAGGTGTTTGTCAACTGTTGGAATCTAAAATGGCTTTGTGTGATTATTAAATGTATCCACCCCAGTCCAACACCAACACCTCCAAGTCATGGGTACCGTCGACACCACGAACGGATCGGTTAAAGCCCAGATGATCTTCCAAAAGATCGCGCATATTGACACACACCAAGTTTCTGCAGAAAAACACCCACTTGATGAAGGAGCGGCTCTACTAAAGCTAGTGCTTCCAAATAAACCTGCTGGACTCTGCCCAGATATTGTGTAATTTTTAACTTTGTCTACTCAACTCAAACACTGGCACTTCCATATCCATATCATAGACAACATCAGTCATGTCAAGGGTGGAAGGTATAGGGGAGATGTCAGGGGTGGGTTCTTCACCCAGAGAGTGGTGGGGGCATGGAATGCGCTGCCCGTGGGAGTGGTAGAGTCAGATTCATTGGCGACCTTTAAGCGGCATTTGGATAGGTACATGGATGGGTGCTTAATCTAGGATAGAAGTTCGGCACAACATCGTGGGCCGAAGGGCCTGTTCTGTGCTGTATTGTTCTATGTTCTATGTTCTATCTATGTCCCACCGTTGTCAGAGAAGGCAATCCTGGAATATCCCAATACATTGCTCATGGGGACGATTCGTTTTCAGAAACCAACGCACTTAGTCGCTGCAGCTCCAATGGATGAAAAGCACAGAAAAGAAATAGGTGAGACTCAGTTTTGACATTATTTTGAAATTCTTTGGAAAGTGGAATCAGAGGAGAATGAAGGATTAACTGTCTGACTATGCAGAGAGAGGGAAGGCACTTTTCCCTTCTTTGATGAGCTGGGGTATTGACTGATCTAAGGCATGGAACAGATTCCTTGTAGAGCTGCGCTCTCTGCATCAGGAACAAGAAGTCCTGATTTCCTGAACGGTCATGAAACCCAGGGCACTCAGTTAAAGCGCTGAATACTAACCACTAGACCACCAGGGATGAGGGCAGAAGCAGTTGCACCGTTTCTTCATAACTCAGTTTTTGGAATTATGTCACTGCAGATATGTTTCCCCTCAAAAACGATTGAATTATCGAGTGTTTACAGCACAGAAATGGGTCCCTTCATCTCATTTCCCAGCACTTGGTCTGTAACCTTGTAAGCTCTGACGTTTCACCTGAATACTAATTTCTCTGGTACGTTTTAATCTCGTAAAACGCAATAAGTGGGATTAAAGATTGAGATGGGAACTGAACCCCATTTTTACCCATAGACTGAAGCACGCAGACACATTTCCCCAAGTGTGACACAGGCCTCGGGAGAAAACAAGGAGAAAGTAAGATTTCATCGACTGGTCTGATGTTGTCCCGCTTCAGAGATCAACACCAATGTCTGGTTACAGCAAAGAAAGGAAGCATTCAGCCCCTCCCGTCCCAGTGTTCTTTGCCCATTGTTTCCCCATTACTCTGTAGTTTATACTGCCTCACCTCGTTCTTGCTGCCAAACTTGATCACTGCTCACGCCCGCTATTTCCTGTCCTGCCAAACGGGTTGCCTCAAGTTCTTGGAATGAAAAACAGGAATCGCCTATTTCAAGCACTTTTCTAGCTTACAAGGACAGTGTTATCACCACTGAGCAAGCACATTGCCAGCTCAGAGAGAAGGTCTCATCCTTTAGAAACTGAAATGCAAAGATGATTGGATAGCCTCAGTATTGTAAACCAACCAACAAGACCGGAATCGGGCCGAGGGGATCACGCACAGAAGGATGGGAGAATAGAATGGCGAATCTCATGGTGTCCTGGGTGATGTTGACAGAAATCTTCCCTGGTAGTATAGTGATGAGGATTCAGTGATTTCACTGTCATGGCTTGTTAAAGGTTAACGTTTACAGTAATCAATATGAAATACTGCCTGATATTTCGAAGCAGAATGATGTTGTGCAGCAGACAGAATCGTTTCCCTGCATGACCTAATAAGAGAGCTCAGAAGAGCCAGGAGGAGACATGAGAGCCAGGAGGAGACATGAGAAGTTGTTGGCGGATAGGATCAGGGTTAACCCGAAGGCTTTCCATTGGTATGTCAGGAAGAAAAGAATGACGAGAGTTAAGTTAGGGCCAATCAAGAATAATAGTGGGAAGTTGTGTGTGGAGTCAGAGGAGACATGGGAAACACTAAATAAATATTTTTCCACAGTGTTCACTATATAAAATGAAAATGTTGGCGAGGAAGATACAGAGATACTTGCATCTCGACTCGAAGAGATTGAGGTTCACAGGGAAGAGGTATTAGAAATACTGTAGAGTGTAAAAATTGACAAGTCCTCTGGGCCAGATGGGATCTATCCTAGAATCCTCTGGGAAGCAAAGGAAGAGATTGCCGAGCCAGTGCCATTGATCCAGAAATCATCATTATCTACAGGAATAGGACTGGTGGATTGCAAATGTGGTTCCCTTGTTCAAGAAGGGTTTTAGAGACAACCCTGGTAATTACAGACCAGTGAGTCTCACTTCAGTTGTTGGTAAAGCGTTGGAAAAGATTATAAGAGATAGGATTTATAATCATCTAGAAAAGAATAATCTGGTCAGGGACAGTCAGCATGGTTTTGTAAAGGTCGTGCCTAACGAATCTTATGAGTTTTTTGACAAAGTGACCAAGCAGGTAGATGAGAGTAAGCAGGTTGATGTTCTGTATATGGATTTCAGCAAGGTGTTCGATAAGATTCCCACAGTAGGCTATTATACAAAATGTGGAGGAATGGGATTGTGGGAGACATAGCAGTTTGAATCAGTAATTGGCTCACTCAAAGAAAACAGAGTGTTGTAGTTGATGCAACATGTTCATCTTGGTGTCCAGTTACTAGCGGCATTCCGCAAGGGTCGATGTTGGGTCCAGGGCTATTCGTCATTTTTATAAATGACCTGGATGAGGGCTTAGAAGGTTGGGTTAGTAAATTTGCGGGCAACACTATGGTTGGTGGAGTTGTGATCGTGACGAAGGATGTAGTAGGTTGCAGAGAGACATAGATAGGATGCAAAGCTGGGCTGAGAGGTGGCAAATTGAGTTTAATGTGGACAAGTGTGAGGTGATACACTTTGGACGGAGTAATCGGAATGCAAAGTACTGGGCTAATGGTAAGATTCTTGGGAGTGCAGATGAGCAGAGAGATCTCGGTGTCCATGTACACACATCCCTGAAAGTTGCCACTCAGATTGACAGGGTTGTTAAGAAGGAAAACAGTGTTTTGGCCTTTACTAATAGAGGGATTGAGTTCTGGAATCAGAAGGTTATGCTGCAGCTGTACAAAGATCTGGTACGGCCACATTTGAAGTATTGTCAACAGTTCTGGTTCAGCATTATAAGAAGGATGTTGTCGTTTTGGAAAGAGTGCAGAGGGGATTTTCTAGCCTGTTGCCTGGTATGGAAGGAATGTATTATGAGGGAAGACTGAGGGCCTTGAGGCTGTCCTCGTTGGAGAGAAGATTGAGAGGTGACTTAATAGAGACATACAAGATAATCAGAGGTTTAGATAGGGTGGACAGGGAGAGTCTTTGTCCAAGTTTGGAGACGGCAAACACGAGGGTCACAACTTTAAAGTGAGGGGAGAAAGGTATAAGACAGATGTCAGAGGTAGTTTCTTTACTCAGAGAGTAGTTAGGACATGGAATGCTTTGCCTGTAGCGGTGGTAGATTCGCCAAGATTAAGTGCATTTAAGTCATCATTGGAGAGGCATATGGACGTACATGGAATAGTGTAGATGGGATGGGCTTCAGATTAGTATGACAGGGCTGCGCAACATCGATGGCCGAAGGGCCTGTACTGCACTCTCATGTTCTATGTTCTATATGCTACAGTTCCACATCAGCAATGTCATCGGCAATTGCCTGACGTTCAATCAGTTTAAAACAAGAACGGAGGGGGCGTCAGGAAAACGGAAGGGGAATAGTGGTTTGTGAGAGTTAACTACATGCCTCGTGGAGCCAGGTTCAATGTAGATACTGAATATCGGTTTTCCTGTTTACCTTGGTATACTGATCACTTCGGATCAATTGCCCAATATTGTCTGCCCTTTGTGTGCTGTTCTTTGTACATTGCACCTCGGTTCAGTGCTCTGGGGGACCACGCTTTTTTAAAATTTGGCACGTTTTACTCAGGTCTGTTTTGCAGCTTCATATTAAGGCCAACAATTTTAGGAACAAATAGTCACCATTCAGACCACCAAGTCTGTTCCACTATTGAATGGTTCCATATCTGATCTGATAAACTTGAACTGCACTTTCTTGCCTTTTGCCATAACGCTTGCTGTCTTTGCTCTTTGAAGATCTACCGATCTCAGCCTCATTACACTTAATGACACTTCCTCAACAGCCTTCTGCGACAAGAAAGTCCACTGATACAGAACTGTCTGAGAGAATAAATGTTTCTTCGTCTCTATTTTAATTGTGAGATCCGCATTCTTATACGAAGTTAAAAATCGCACAACACCAGGTCATAGTCCAACAGGTTTAATGGAAACAATAGCATTTGGAGAGCTGCTCCTTCATCAGTTGGCTGTGGAGTACACAGTGGTAAGGTACAGAATTTATAGCGAAAGGTTACAGTGTAATGTCACTGAAATTATACATTGGAAATATACCTTGATTGCTTGTTAAGTCTTCCATTTGTTAGAATGACTCTGTTAGGTTCATTTCTTTCTTATGTAAATCGAAAAACTTTCTTTTGACAGTTACATTCTCAGGTGGACTTTACCAGTTAGTGTCAGCACAGATAATATGTTGAAGGTGCTAGTCCCTGAGTGCTGCGTCTATGCCATAATATTTAGA
The DNA here is from genome assembly GCF_047496795.1 of Chiloscyllium punctatum. Taxonomy (NCBI): domain Eukaryota; kingdom Metazoa; phylum Chordata; class Chondrichthyes; order Orectolobiformes; family Hemiscylliidae; genus Chiloscyllium; species Chiloscyllium punctatum. Next base: position 41,179,492 of record NC_092751.1, on the reverse strand, counting down.
CTGACGCTCATCTAAAAAAACAACATGGTACATTGGTGAAGCTGAGCAGAGGCGACAGCAATGGAACGGGTGCTGCACATCAATCAACAGACAGGTGTGCCCCTTCCCAGTTGGAGAACACTTCAGTGATCCAGGACATTCGACCTCGGATCTTCGGGTGACAATCCTCCAAGGCGGTCTTCGGAACAGGCAGCAGCTAAAAGTGCCCCCGCAGAGACTGAAAGCTAAATTCGGTACCCATGGGCATTGGGTTCATGTCACAGTCCAGGTGATCCCATTGCCCTATCTACAAACAGAGACCCTCCTACACACGAGTGTGCACGCGCGCGTGCACGCACACACACACACACACACACACACACACACACACACACACACATACGTCTGTGGGGTGAATTTATACTTGCACAGTTACATTGTACTTTGCTCAAAAACTGCATGAATCCATGTAAGTCTCTGGTAACTCATTTTTATAAATTAGAATCAGTCTAAACATTTTGGAACAGACAGCAGCACACGGGTGCAGACACCAGTTGTTAAACTTCACCTGAGAGTGAAACTTTAAAATAAAAAAGTTTTGCACTTTACATATGAAAGAAGTGAAGCTCACATGGTCATTCTAACAGATCGGCGACTTAGCAAACAATCAAGGTATTTTTCAATGTACAATTTCAGTTACATCACACTGTAAACATATACGATACATTCTGTGACTTACAACTGTGGACTCCACAATCACCTGATGAATGAGCAGTGGTCCGAAAGCTAGTACTTCCAATTAAACCTGTTAGACTATAACCTGGGGTTGTGTGATTTTCACATTTGCATACCCCAGTCCAAAACTGGCATCTCCAATTCATTCGATACGAGGTGCTCTAGTCACAGAACCAAACTTTCTGCATCCAACTTATTAAATCCTTGAAAATACCTCTATGTTTCAAAAAGGATCATTTTGTAGTACTGAGTCTCAGCAGGCAAAGGCAACTGATTTCAGCGTTTCTTCCCATTTGATTTCATCTCCGATATGAAATTCTCACTGACTCTGACAGAACTGCTACCTTTGCTGTTCTGTGATGTCAGGAACTCATGTTCAATTTAAGATTTCCATAAGGAACAACAATATTTTTTTTCCCTGACTGGAAATCAACATTGGGAAATAGCATTGAGACAGCTGCATTTCAGCACTTTCGCACCAAGGACGACATATGTTTGCTTTTTGCTCAGGGGCCAGTGAATCGGTGGAACTCCTTGCCGAAATTGTTGCTGAGGCTGTTTTGTTGCGTTTTTTTAAACTGTGCCAGACAGATATTTAACCAGAAAGACGATGAAGCTTTGTCGAGGCAATGCTGGAGAATGGAGTTGTGGATTATCAGATCAGCCATGAGTTTGTTCAATGGTGGAGCAGACTCGATGGGCTGAATGGCCGACTTCCATTCCTACATCATTTGGTCTAACGCCTTATTTTATTGATACCTTTAGAATTCTGAGGGGATGGAATGAAGTAATAGAAAAGGTTTCTCAAACTGATCAGACAGATCAGGAACTAAGCTCATTAGTTCATGAACAGGAAATGTGCTGTGGCCTGGATACAACAAATGGCACTGGGCACACCGAGGATGGGTATGAGCAGATGTTGTGATTGCTAAAGAAAATTGGTAGATCTAATAGTGTTGCCAACTTGGTGATCATGCTGGATGATGGATCGCGGTATGATTCACACAGCAAAAGGTTTTAAAAGAATGAAAGATTCGTTTCATTGGAAAAGTTTTCTGCGGTTCCAATTCAATTGACAGTTAAAAATACTGATCAGAACTTTGTGTGGAGTGTTACATTAAAATTCACAATCCCACTGGATAAACTATTGCACCCGATGTCTCCTTATTTATTCACCTTTCATTCGATGTAAATTCATAGAAAGTCAAGATGGAATGAAAGGAGAAAAGAAACGTTTGCACTCCTTTTCATTATCCCAATGTAACTTAGAACAGAATCAAATTGCTTTACTTCGACTTTGATGAGGTATCGATTTATCACAAATATCCGGTGCAATGAAGGGCAAGAGCAAGATTCTCCACGTTAAATGTTGCATTCAATTTTGCTCCGAATTTATTTCAGATTAAAGAAAATACTGATGAGAAAAACAGAAGGTTATACTACAAAACAAGATGGCAGTTTTGATGCTCAGTTACTTTGGCTGATTTCAATGGGTATCAAATGAATCCAACATCATGGCGATCGTCGTCCCATCTTTATGGCATGGGATTAAAACAGGAAATCGATCTCCAAGAGACGGGTCACTTCCTATTCATTATGGAATAGCTGTCCTTGACAATAGACAAAATCTGCTCAGATGCATTTATAATGATTCATGTGGAATATTAATAGAAATCTTTCAATACTATGAGTTTTTGTTGCTGAATCTTACTCAGCTGCATACGTTTCCGGTATTTCTTTGCATCTGAAGTCGTCCAAATTAGATATTGTTTCCTCGCACCTTCTCCCCCCTACACCCTCCTTTACACTTTTACCTGGCCATAGGCTATCTCTCTCCTAGTGAAACTCACTGCTTCTGTGTCTCTAAATGTGCCTTTCCAAATATTTTGGAAACGGATTGTCTGAGTGAAAGAAATTCTGCTCCCATTATGTCTTTGTCCCACATCGATGGTTTTGAAATCTTGACTTTCAGAAATTTATGATCTTGAAAGAGTGAATTTGCCACATATTTACTCTCTCCAAACCTCAAATACTCCGGAAAACTTCCATTCGGTTTTTCTTGGTTTAGTTTCAAATTTTCCAAAACACAAATAAATAAAACTCCATCCCCACTAAATGCCGTCAGCATTGTCTCCAATGTCTTAGCAGCCCAGTAAATGTGGCAGTGTCCTCTCTGATAGAATCTCCGATTCCCTACAATTCAGAAAGTGCAGTTCAGCCAATCGAGTCTGTCAGGAGACTCTGAACAGCATTTCAAACAGACCTAGCTCCCGTCTCTATCCCCGCAGGCCACTGGCTTGTGATTTCAAATAAACCTGCTGGAATAAAACCTGGCATCGTGTGACTGCTGACCTTATCACTGCGTTACCCATGGCTAATTCACTTAACTTACTTAATTCACTCCCTGGACATATCAGCACAATTTAACATGGCAAATCCACCTAACCTATACACTTAAGAGCAGTGCGAACCACTGAACAAATGTACCATCACATTGAACACTATCTGTATCATTTATACACTGGCAACTCCGCCTAGTGAAAGCAAGCTGTGCCCACCAACCCGAATTCAATGCATCCAAACGCGGTTCTACGCTGTACAACCTCAGTAGTTCTGCTGGAAATGTATCTATGCTCAGATCTGAATGGGTTTATTCTGTTTTCTTCCTCAGATTCCTGCTTTAAATAAACATATCAGTCAGGAACAACTCTATATAATGGTTTTCATTGCAACACAAACACAATGTGCAGTTTGCTGAAGTTACGTGTTTGCACTATCACTGACAATTTGTCTTCCCAGGAGCTGCAGTCCTTCCCCAGGTGATTCAGACAGCACTGTCCTTCCTGTGACATGTCCCATCGAGAATGAAATGCCAGCCATGAATAACCTTCACTGGGGAACAGAGCGACAGGTTTAAAACATTTACGATGCCCCCAGCGGAGAATTGAGCCCTGTGACAGGAGGGGACACTAACCACGATACTGTGGAGGACAACATCATCGAAGGATGCCCTTCAGCCTGTTGTGGCCGCACTTGTCAAATACAACTGCTTAACGACCTGAATCAAGTTCCATCGTTTAGCCCAAAACCTTACATCTTTTGGCATCGCAAATTAACATCTCAATTTTTTTAAAGGTTAGAATGATTTTTGCCTCTCTGACCCTTTCCGCAAATCTACTCCAACCTTTCTGCCTTTTCCCGAAATCTCTTGGCCCCAGTGTTCCATCCCTCCATCAATAACAAAGGCTTCTTTCAGTCTATCCTATCCATATCCCTCAGCATTTAGTACATCTCAGTCATGTCTTCTCCAATCTCCTCTGCTCGGCGACAAACAACCCCAGTCTGTCCAATCTCTCCTCACAACTGAAACTCTTCAGCCCAGACAATATCCCAGTGAATCTTTTGCAACGTTCCTATTGCGATCACATCCATGCAGTACTCTGAATTGCAGAACTGCACACAGTAATCTAGCTAGGGCCGAATGAACTTTTGTTTCCTATTCTGTTACAGTATGAGGGCGTCGCTGGCTCGGCAGTATTGATTGCTATCCATAATTGCACAGCGGGCAGTTGAGACTCAACCATATTGTAGTGAGTGTGGAGTGACATGGAGGCCCGAGCAGGTAAGAATGACAGTTTCATTCCTTAAATGACGTCAGATGGATTTGTTTTTTTTCAACAATTGGACATGGATATATCGGAGTTATAAGAATCGTAATTCCAGATATTTATTGTATCCCAATTCTACCACCGAGCATGGTCGGAGTCAAACCCAGGACCCTGGTGTCTGAATTAACAGTTTAGTGTTCAGTGGTAATAGCGCTCGGCCATTGCAAAAAAGCAGTGAAACTGATCTTATCCAATTAAGTCGCTTTTCCCCGATACTGTTCTGTGCCAATTTTCTGAGCTTGACCCCCCCCCCCCCCCAAATAATATCTGGTCCATATCAGTAAAAGCTGCTACATGAGTATTGATCTCACAACAGTGGTAACCAAATGGATCAAATGGTCTGCAGTCCCGATGGAGGGGTTGGGGCACGTTCACCCAGCAACAGTGACCGCAGCCACACAGACTGATCAGTATCAATGGGAGAGTCTGTATTAGATTCTGCAATGCCTTAGTAAAATAGGAAATGACTCCGCAAACACATGATGAAAGAGCTGCGCTTCCATTAAACCTGTAAGACCATAACCTGGTGCTGGGTCATTTTTAACTTTGTACTCCATAGTCCAACACCAGCATCTCCAAATTAATGAAATGGGGGGATAGGATCGTAGGAGGGAAGAAATCTCTGAGAACGGGTGGATTTGAATTCTGACATATGAAACACAGAGATGTGAGCGAGCAGAGTTTGAAGGAAAAAAAAATCACCTTGGAGAAAATCAAAACATTAAAACAACTGATTCCTTTGTGTTTCATAAAAGACTGGGACACACAGAACAATTACTGCCGTAACTCGGATTCGAACCGAGGTTGCTGCGGCCACAACGCAGCGTACGAACCACTATACGGTCACGGCAAACCACAAACGAACACACTAAACTCATGCAATAAGTACAGTATCATACGAAATATTAGGCAGCGCACCAAATGCACAATATCAGTGCTTAGCGAACAGTAGCAGATATGTGGGAACTCAGAATGGGCTGACCGTTTAATATCGGTTCCCCCAGTGGCTGTGGTGATTCCATCATTAATGTGTTGAGGGCTGAGATAAATAGATTTCTCCAAAACATCAAAGACTCCGGGGACAGTGCAGCTTTTGTTTCCTGTATATCCACCAATATCATTTATTGTATCCGTTGCTCCCGGTGCAGTCTCCTGTACATTGGGAAGACTGTGCACCGCCTAGCAGAGCGCTTCAGGGAACATCTCTGGGACACCCGCACCAATCAACCACACAGCCCTTTGGCCCAACATTTCAACTCTCCCTCCCACTCTGCCGAAGACATGGAGGTCCTGGGCCTCCTTCACCGCCGCTCCCTCACCACCAGACACCTGGAGGAAGAACGCCTCATCTTCTGCCTCGAAACACTTCAACCCCAGGGCATCAATGTGGACTTCAACAGTTTCCTCATTTCCCCTTCCCCCACCTCACCCCATTTCCAAACTTCCAGATCAGCACTGTCCCCATGAATTGTCCTGACTTGTCCTCCCTGCCTATCATCTATTGCACCGATCCATTCCACACTCCACCCCCCCGACCTATCACCTTCATACCCTCCCCCACTTAACTATTGTACTCTCTGCTACTTTCTCCCCACGCCCACCCTCATCTCACTTATCTCTCCGCCCTTCAGGCTCTCTGCCTGTATTCTTGATGACGAGCTTTTGCCCGAAACGTCGATTTTACTGCTCCTCGGATGCTGCCTGAACTGTTGTGCTCTTGCAGCACCACTAATCCAGAATCTGGTTTCAAGCATCTACAGTCATTGTTGTTACCAAACTTTTGTTGAAATGTATATTTCAACAGCAATGCAGTTTAACATCGGTTACTTCACGAGTTTCTCCACACTAGTCAGTAACCACTGGTGCCACAGAGTCCCAGTTCCCAGCCCCAGAATCAGAGGAACTGAGTGGCGCAGTCGCGAATAACCAACTTGAAATCAAGATGGGAATGAGGTCGCAGAGATACTCGATGGCTCAAGTGACTCAACCGGAGAAAGTACGGTGTTTCTATGATGGTTTAGAGGCGCAAGCAATTCCGAGGTTGGGAGTGCTTCTGGTCAAAGGCGGGGCAGAAGGGAAAACCTGTTCCCGTTTATAATAACAGCAATCTACAGTGCATCTTGCTGAGACAGCAGAGTGCCACAACTGGACCGTGGGCAGCTGGTTTGAAGTTTAATTTTGCTTCATTATCACCCACGTCCCTGGAATGAATTGCTTTCACCATTTTTATTTCCAATTGTTTAATATCTCCCTGTAGTCTGTGGCTTTCTTCCTCATGGTTAATTGCATGACTAACTATTGTACGATCTGCACACTGCTGAATCACGGCCACTAGAAGTAAATATGAATTATTGATCGATATGAGAAAACAGTAGAACTCACAGCAGGCATGCTTCATAGGTTTGCAGGCTACACCAGTATTGTAGACAGTGAGGAAGATGATGTAAGTTTCAAAAGGATCTTAATCCAATGAGTCGTTGTACTGAAAAATGTAACGTGGAGTTCAATCTGGATAAATGGAAGGTATTGCATTTTTGTACAACAAAAAGAGTATGGCTTTGCGTATGTTGGAGAACACGGAAGCTCGGTGTGCAGGTACATAATTCCTTGTAATTTGCATTACCAACAGACAAGATGGTTCAAAGGCATTTAACATACTTCCCTTCATTGCTCAGTTCTTTGTGTATAGTAGTTGGGACGTTATGTTGAAGTCTTGCAGGATATTGATGAGGCCTCTTCTGGAATATTATGTCCAGTTCTGGTCGCCCAATTGTAGGAATGATATTATTCAGCTGGAGTAGGTTCACAAAAGGTATACACGCTTGTTGCCAGTGGAAGGTTTGAGTTATCATGAAAGGCTGGATAGGCTGAGTCTATTTTCAGATTCGAGATTGGGGTGCTGGAAAACCACATCAGGTAAGGCAGCATCCGAGGAGCAGGAGAATAACTTTTTTTCGCGCAAGTGTCGTTCATCAGGCTCTTTCCTGAAACGTCGATTCTCCTGCTCCTCAAATGCTGCCTGACCTGCTGTGCTTTCCAGGCACAACACTCCCGACTCTGATCTCTCATCTGCAGTTCTCACTTTCTCCTAGTTGAGACTGTTTTCACTCGTGGTTAGGGGTTTGTACGGTGACCTGACAGAAGTTTATGAATTATTGAGATGCAAGTTTAGAGTTAACGATAGCGGCCTTTTCCCAGGAGGGGGATTTCAAGACGAGAGGGCATATGTTTAAGATGAAAAGAGAGATTTTATTTTTAAAAAGACATGTGAGGCATTTTTTTTTAGGGATGGTGTTTTACGTGTGCGATTAACTTGCTGAGGAAGTGATGGATGAGGGTATGTTTGCAACATTTAATGGACAATTGATTGCAAACATGAATTGGAAAGTGGGATTTTTAAAATAAATTTATTCATGCTGAGTACATCAGTTATTTCCCAGAGGGCATTTAAGAGTCAACCACGGTATTATCCATCTGGAGTCTCATGTGGGACAGAGCAGATGAATATGACAGTTTGCTTCCCGAACTGGCATGAGTGAATCAGATGGAATATTCCACACAACTGATTCAGGTCATCACGAGACTCTTCAATTCCAGGTGCTTATTGAATTCAATCTCCACCATCTGTCAGGCCAGGGCTTGAATTCATTGTCCCCAAAATATTACCTGGTTTTTTGGATTAACAACACAATAATAAAACTACAAGGGCATTATCACCACTCAACGGGTACAGGAGGAGGCAGATGGGACTAGATTAGTCTGGCAGTGTGTTCAGCATGGATTGGTTGGACTGACAGGCCTGTTTTCATGCTGTATGACTCTATGATTGACGCTATGGAACAAATAGCTGGTTTGTATTAACAGCAGCATTGACAGCATAATTGAACACCTGATGGGATATGTAATCCTGCTGGAGTCTCCGGAGTTTGTTTTGCTCAGTGATCCCTTCCCACACACGGGACTGGTGAACGGTCTCTCCCCAGTGTTACTGATTAAATGAGATTCCATTTCTATGGTTAATTAACTCCCTTCCAGCAGTTCCCACATTGCCCTGCTTTCTCTGTGGTATCAGTGTCCTATTTTCTACACAGGGTGAACGATCCTTTCAACTTGTGTCCACACAGATACAAATCCTGTTTTCCATGTTGTGAATGTGTTTTCAATCTTCCTCATTCACCCACAGAGTGTGAGTATGACTGGTCTGAACAACATTTATTCTTCGCCCCTCATTCATTGCTGTCTGGCTACACCACAAACCCGGTTGTGATCCCAGCCTCGGGTGTCTGTCTGTGGGCAGTCTACACATTCTCTGTGGGTTTGCATTTTTATTTATCCCTCTGACCAAAGATGTGCCAGTTACAGGGATCAACAATGGGAAATGCAGGCTTATGGGACAGGGAATACCGTGGGGTCTGGCGGGATGCGCTTCGGATGTACCGTGTGCACTGGAAGGGCCGATTAGACTGCTTCCCCACGCGGTGGAGATTCTTGAATTAAGGATCAGCTCATGTTTTTCTGCTCCTGGAGTCTCTCGTAGGCAGGACTGGGTGAAGATGGTTGAATCCACTGCATAAGGGACATGAATGAACGGGATTGCAGGAAATTAAAGTCATTATCTCTTTTCCTGAGGTCAGGCTTGTATTTCATGTTTTATTCATCGAACGTAAACATCACCGATTCCGTGTCCCAACCCCCAAGGATGACTAGTTTAAAATATCACCGCCAGCAGCACCTTCTCCAGTCTTGACTGTGTGGAAGAAACTGATACTGAGCTGATGAGCGTATGGCTAGTGGGGAAGGTTTGAGTTATAACGAAAGACCGGATAAGCTGAGAATATTTTCACTCGAGCACTGGAGTTTGAAAGGCGACCTGATAGAAATTTATAAATTATTGAGAGTTCGGCTCGAGTTAACTGCAATTCACTTCCAGGGGCAGTGATGAATGAAAGTACGTTTACAATATTTACAGGATATTTGGATCGATAAATGAATTGGAAAGTATCAGTGGAATTAACAAAAGCTATTCATTCATGCCTAGCACATAATTTATTGCCCAGAGGGAAGTTCAGAATCAACCACGATATTATGGATCTGGAGTCACATACCAGCCAGACCAGATAGGTATGGCAGTTTCCTTCCCTATCAGGCATTAGTGAATCAGATCTACTGATTCAACATCATCATTAGACCCTAGGTATTTATTTAAATAAAATTCCAGCACGTGCCATGCCAGGGTTTGAACCCGTGTCCACAGAATTATATCTGGACATTCATATTAACAATGCAGTAATAATATCACAAGGGCATTATTAACCCTCAGCAGTTACAAGAGCCGTCAGATGCGACTCGTTTGGTTTGGCATTATGTTCAGTATGAACTGGTAGGAGTGAAAGGCCTGTTTTCATGCTGTTTGAGTCTATGACTTTGACGCTATGAAACTGACAGCTGGTTGGATTAACAGCAGCATTGACAGTTTAATTGATCTCCTTCTGGGATATGTAATCTTGCTGGTAACTCTGGAGGTTCTTCTATTCATTGCGTCTGTCCCACACACGGAATTGTTGAATAGTCTGACTCCAGTTTGACTGAGTAAATGAGGTCATTGAATCCCGCATTGCACTGGTTTCTCTGTGATATCAGTGTCCTTGTATCTACCTAGGATGAACGACTGGTTCAAATCATGTCCATGCAGACGTAAGTCCCGTTGTCCATGTTGCGAATATGTTTTTATTTTCCTGATATACCCATAGGTTGTGGATGTCGCTGGTCAGGACAGCATTTGTTGTTCATCCTGATTCGCTGCTGACTCGCTGCAGAAAAGATATGGATTCGATCCCAGTCTCGTGTGACTCTGTGCAGTTTGCACAGTCTCTCTTTGATTGTGTGAGTTTCCTCCCACAGTCTGAAGGTGTGTGGGTTACTGGGATCAGCCATGGGAAATGAAGCGGAACGGAATAGATATGGAGTGTGAGTCTGCATGGATGTGCGTCGGAGGGATGGTGTCGACTGGAAGGGCCGAATGGCCTGCTTTCCCACACGGTCGTCATTCTCGGATTAAGGGTCAGCTATGTTGTTCAGGTCCTGGAGACACAAGTAGGCAGGATTGGGTAAAGATGGTAGCATACCCTGCAGAAGGGACATGCATGAATGGGATTGCAGGAAATTAAAGGCATGTTCTCTGTTCCTGAGGTCAGGCTTCCATTCCAGGTTTTATTCATCGAACTTTAACATTACCAGTTCCGTGTGTGAGTCCCCAAGGATGAGTGTTTTTTTGATAACCACAACACCACCTTCTCCAGGTTGCAGTATTTATTGGGAACTAGAAGCTGATTCTGAGCTGATGCGAACAAAAGCAGATGCCAATTTCAAAACCACTGATCCAAACAGGAAAATGAAATTTCGAACCTTGCCACCTCAAAGTTAAAGTCTCCACACGCTTTAGATGCGCCAATCGGCTGTCTCAGCAACATGTACTGTTTATGGTCATAATATTATAAATGGGGGCAAGTATTCCCTTCCGCCCCTCTTTTGACCAGGAGATGTCCCAACCTCGGAAATACACGCGCCTCTCTCCCGTCATTCCAACCCAGTTTACAATTGGATCTTCGTGAATGCTTCAACGTGAAAATGTATGTTAGATTGTGCAATGCCTCAGTCAAATGGGACGAGGGACGGAAAAGAGAGTTAGGGAGAGTGCGAGGGAGAGACATCGTCGAGAACTTTTGGGTTTAAATCCTGATACATAAAACGCAGAAACATCAGAGAACAAAATTCGATGGCAAACAGATCATCACCTCAGAAAATATTATCATGTAAAACTTATTAATTTCTGACCGTCTTTCACCAAAAGTAAAACTTTGCATGAACTGACCGCCATGATGTCGATTCGAGCCAAGGTCGCTGCAATCACAACGCAGAATATGAACTACAGTTTCTCTGATTCCGGGTCTGGAACTGGGATGATGTGTGATTGCCTGCAGCAGTTGGTACTGCCTTGTGTGGGCACAGCGATGAAGAAGCCGATGTTCAACTATAATGCTATTGAAACATACGTTTCAACAATGTTCTGCACTCTCCTAAGAGTTTGGAGAGTTTCATTAATCCCATTCTCCAGTACTCTCATTCATGGAACCTCCACAGTCTCTGGGGACGCTAAAGTTAAAGATTTGGTTCATTCTGCGTTCCCACATGCCTGTCGCCAAGTCCTGATATTGTACATTCTTCCTGACATTCCCTCTGCTACCATACTGGTTGTAGTTTACAAGTGTGGCCTGTGGAATGCTGTAACCGTTTAGTACTTCATATTCTGCGTTGTGATTGCAGCGATCTCGGCTCGAATCGACATCATGGCGGTCAGAATAAAGAGTTCTTGGCTAATTGTTATATTCTTGGAAGTGTAGATGTGCAGAGCGATCTCGGTGCCCATGTACCTCAAATTCGGAAAGTTACCACCTACGCTGACAGGTTTGTTTGCAAGGAGTACGGTGTGTTAGTTTTTCTTGGGAGAGTGATTCAGTTTCAGAGTGAAATTATCACTTTGCAGCTCCAGATGTTAACTGGTGTGGCCGCAGTCGGAGAGTTGCGTGCATTTCTGGTCGCCACATTATACGATGGATGTGAAAGCATTGGAAAGGGTGCCGAGGACATTTTCTAGCATGTTGCCTTCTATGGAGAGATGGTCTTACGAGGAAAGGTTGAGGGACTTCAGGCGGTTTTTGATAGCGACAAGAAGTTTGAGGGGTGAATTTAGAGAGACATAGAAGATGATCAGAGGTTGCCATAAGGTGGACAGTGAAGGTATTTTTCTTCAAATGGTAATTTTGGCACAAGGGCACATCGATGTAAATTGAGGGTGATAGATACCGAGGTAGGTTCCTTCATCAGTGAGTAGAAAGGGTGCTGAACGCCTTGCCTTCAACACTCGTGGACTCAACAACTTTCAGGGCAATGAAATGGTCATTGTATAAACTTGCGGATTATGATGGTAAAATACTAGTTAGATTGGTATCACAGGTCAATGCAACGTTAGGGCCAAAATGAACTTTATTGCGGTGTAATATTCGGTGTTTGAACTGTTCTTCAGCTTGAAGTTGCAATCATCTCTGGTCACTATCAGTAAAACCAACACCTGGCGAGAACCGAATGTGCAACTTTGACACCTTATGCACTTCCAGTCTGTCGTGCAATTACATCAAACTGACGAATTGCACCACTGGAGCGGTCGTGTACTGATGACCAATGGCTAATGATCTTACCACTAGGCCCCTCAAACCAATTACTCTTTTTTTGCTGAAGATCTGAAATGAAACACATAGCAGAGGAGGTTATACTGATGATGGATCATCGATTATGGAGCATCAGGTTCAGGAAAATGAATTGTAAGATGTGGTGAAAATAGGCATAATTGAATTCTGTGTTCATTTACCGTGGCTTCCTGCGTTGATTACAGGCAATGTTATGTCGCTACTGTACTGGGATTTTCCTTCTATCGGTATCAATACGTCAGAGAATTCGATTTACTGGTACTTCACCAGCATCCTTTGGAATGTTCATACGGCACAATGACCCACACTGTACACAACGTCAACAATCTTCTGTATTACTACATCCAAGGGCACGTGGCATAGTTTTTTTATAAATAGTGAAAAATTAATCATGTTATGCAAGGGCAAATTGAATTTTAGTTTAATTAGTAAAGTCGCAAGAATCCAGAGTAAGTTTCAAAATGTCAGAAATTCACGTTCATTACCTTGGCCAGAATTCTAGCCCAGCAAGAGGGAAATCTGTCCCTCAATCCCCAGCATCCATGTAATCGCTTGCTCCATGTGTCCACTTGGAAACCGATATGAAGGGATGTTCAGCCTGACAGAGAACTTGTGAGAATCCTCCACTGTCTGACCTAAAGCTGAAACAGGAGCTATCTATTCCAGCTTATGGCTAGCGAGGTGGAGGTGAGACAGAAAATATTACTTGGTGTCGATTCACATTGTTCTCATTGTGATTGTAGAAAAACCTGGGCCAGAAAAGACTCAAGCAGAAAGGAGCAGAAGTAGGCCATTCTTAACACCGCTCCTGCCCCGTCACGCCATTCTGTACCATCATAGCTCACACAGCACTTTTATGTCTTTTTCCAGTGTATCCATATCATCGTGTTGCCAAGTGGTTAACACATATTTATCGATCTCTACCATAAATAGACATCGAAGTTATTCATCGCTGTGAGGAAAATGTTGCATTTCGAGACAGTTGGGTTTCTGCATGAAAGTTATAGGTTTTGCAGATGAGCAGCCGAGTCTGGTCTGAACACCTTTCAAACCATAAACTAAAACTCGACTCTGATGAGAGTTACATCCACAACTTTTGAATGGCAGTCTTAAGAAAGACTTAGAAATTCAACGCGCTTTCCATTGCACCACAGAGTCGCGGCCTCACCCAGTTTTCACCACAAAAGTCTGCCTTAGAACGATTTCATTTGGGACACCCATCCCAGGTCTGTCTGACCTCGTCACACTTTCCAGTATCTGGTCCTTATCCACGTGTGCTCTGGATCTTTAAGTGTTCGGATATATACTGCTGAAATGTCCTCATAACACTTAGCATTACCACACGTTCAAATAAGAAATTCCAGATGAACAACACTCTATGGGTGAAAACGTTCTTCCTAAATCTCCTCTAAACCGCTTTTCTCCTGCTTTTCATCTATGTCACTGGTTATTATTCCTTCCAGAAAAGCCTTATTCCTGTCATACATATCTATCCTCTTCAAATATGTGCATGTTAATCAGTTTCTCACTCAGCCTTCTCTGTGCTTAGTTACACAGCCCCAGCTTAGCTCATCTACCTTCACAATGGGAATGGTCCAGCCTTTGGCATTATTTTCATCTCCTGTGAACTTCTCCTCCTGCAATCAGACGGTTCCTGCAGTCTTGTGATTACAACAGAAAAAGAAATGCTCTTTGATGAAATGCCAAAATGTCTGAACAAAATCAGCAGTTCTTGTCCATCTATGATAAGAAAGGACAGTGAACGCTTCGAGTCCAATGATTCGTGTTCGGAACTGATGGGATGTATGGGTGGGTGAAAAAATGTGGAAGAGGGCGGACAGGATCCAAAATGATTGAACTCGATGTTGGGTCCTGAAATCTGCATGGTCTTTCAGTAGAAAATGAGTTGCCCGATCTTCCAGCTTGCGCTGTGCCTTGAAGAAGAACCGCAGCAGACCAGAGACTGGTATGATGGCTTGGATACACAATTCAATGTTAAAGTGACAGGACACTGGAAGACTGGGATAATTTTTGTTGATTCTGGGCAGAACTTAAGTGATCTCAGCTTTGTCATCAACTCTATTTTCCTCTCTCCATTGTAGAGAGATCACATTCTCAGCAGGAACTACAGTTTTCTGGATTGAATGAAGTGTAGACAAATCACTGGAAGATGTGTCTGGAAGTTTCCACAGTGAGGAGAGGCATCGGAAACCAGCAGGAAAAGTATCTTACAACATAGAAGGTTACAGTGGAGTACAGGCACTTCGGCCCTCGATGTTGCACCGACCTGTGAAAATAATGTGATGTCCATTGCAATGGAAAATTAACATTTCTTTTGAAACCAATAAAAGCACAGGGAAACAAAAAAAGTAAGGTCCTGACTTTGCAGAGGGCAAGTGTTGCAGACAGAAAGAAAATCTATATATATTTAAACCGAACTAATAGCAGACTTACAAGGTCAGCAAACTATCATATCAACAGCCAAGGAATTAGAAAAAAAACAACTCCATATCTGGAAAGGGACTCGAATGTTTCAGGCCACTGACCTTGAAGTGTTGATAAGAAGAAGCGAATTATACTTTAAAGGGAATATGTAAAAGCTATCAGGCGCCCATTACATGAGACGTTTGGCCAATGTATTACCTGGGACACAGGAATCCTGAATTTGATGGAACTCCACGCGCTACATGCTGAAAACTTTCTGGACCAAGAGAAGGAAAAACAGAAATTAAAGATGGAACAGCAAATACTTAAAGCTCATCTTACTATGATGCAGATGGTCGCCCAGCTGCTGGAAGGAGGTACTGCGTGAAAAGAAGGGCTGGCAGAGGTAAATCTGGCGGATGCTTTGTTTGCAGAGCATTGGACCACTGAGTGAGGCAGTGCACGCCCAGACAGCCTCAATCAGCCCTGGAGGCTGGGCAGCAGGGTGACTAATGGAGGAAGGCTGAGGTGGCGGTGGGCAGCCCCAAAGTTATGGGTACGCCTCTTTGCTTTAGGCTTGGCAACGAATACTCGCTGATGCTCATCTCTATTACTAACCTTATGGGCACTGAAATATGTTCCACCTCTATACTAAGCACTGAGTTTGCGAAGCGTGAACTATATTTTCAGTACAACGATGATGCATATAAGTCAATGCTTACATCTATGTTATGTGTGGAAGGTGCACCTCTTACTTTTTTGGAAGATACAAGGGCAACATATTCAGTTCATAAATCAAGGCAGTTCAGAGAGTCGACACAAATAAAGATGAACAGAAGCTTCCTAAATTTAATGGGCGCATCAGGAGTCGTGACACGAGAGAGGTTTACCGCACCCCTATTGTGTGAAACCAGTAATGGGGAAACAGTCCAATTCTCATTTTTGTTATCGGAATTCTGTACTTTATATCTGATGTCTCGGGATCTCATAGTGAGACTGGGGTCCGATTTGCGCAGTACCCCGACGGGCTTGCAGGTAATATAAAAAGAAGATTTAACAGCGCAGGCTGGAAAATACGAATCACGACCCCTGATGCGTGTCAGAGAGCGTTAGTTTCCGTGAGCGATTCACTCAACCAGGAAGCAAGTAGCCATGTTAATCCCATTAACACCGATTTTCTTGCTGGATATATGCTGCACTGCACAGCACTCATACACCGCGATGGTCCTGACAAATCATAAGAGAAGGCTTGGTTCAGGAGATTGGTTAAACCAGATCAGTTGTTATTGTGCGAATTTTATTGGAATGATCACAGATGTGCTGTCACCTTAAACTTTTTTAAGTACCTGTGACGGTAAATAGACCCTTTTTTTTATGTGGAAGGCTCTTTTCCTCACGGATCATTGGCGAAGGCATCCAGCGACAGGTGTCAGAATTTAGGACCATGGGTACGACAGGCACAAAAAATGAAAGAGTGTATCTTCAGGGTCGGTGTGGGTATCTGCTTCAATGCAGTTATAAGGACGTATAGGAAGAAACTAAATTGGCTACCTCAGGCAGACAGGGCAGTCCAGGTAATCCCTGGCAGGAGTGTCGTCTGGCGTTTACCTATGGTAGATGTCTCGGACCCAAGATTAAGAAGGGTCCCAACTGATTTCAGGGCAAAAGGCAAACACGATGTGGGACTCATACGAATCCTTAAGAATAACCCCGAAGTCTGAGTATCGTCCTTGCAAAGCAAAAGAGCCGTTAAAACCCGAGGCTGTGCAAGGAATTACTTCAGTCTTTGAATCTCTCTTATCGGCTGGAGTGATAAACCCCCATGAATAATCACTGGTGAGAACACCCATTTTTTTTCGTTCAAAAAGGCAAACATTCCAGGTGAATCGGGGGAATGGAGGTTTGATCATGACCTGCAGGTTATCAAGAACGCTGTTGTTCCTCACACCCCAAATGTTCCAAACCCCGATATTATTTTGGCTCAAATTCCACCGTATGTAAATGGTTCTCTATTCTGGATTTAGCAAATGCCTTGTTTTGTGTACCGTTACACGCCAACAGTCAATTCTGGTTCACTTTTCCATTCAAAGGCAAATGGTATACTTTCACGTGACATTTTCAAGATTACTGTGAGTCCCCACCATAATTAACGAGACTCGACACAGGATTCTGGAGACTCTTGTTTTAACGCGGGGGAGGTGGGGGGGTGTCAGCGCTTCTGCAGTATGTAAACGAATGCTTTTTCGCAGCATCAACAGAGAAACAATGTGAGAAAGGTAGGCTTGCGATGCTCTGCCTTCTAGTCTCACAAAACTACAACTTGTGGAACAACAGTTGAAGTTCTTAAGTCACTTAATATCTGAACAAGGAAAGACCATTGGTCAAGACAGAGTTCAAGCAAACCAGCAAAATTCAAAGCCTCACATGAAGAAACAATTGTTATCCTTTTTGGTCATGTGATCCTACTTAGAATGTTCAACCTGCATTACGCAAACCTTTAGGCGCCTAAAAGTGACATAGTTCATGGTTCAGGTTTGCAGAGCTGCAGTCCGTTGCAGTGACCCCTGAGGCCTAGAGTGCCTTTGTTGAATTGAAATGGAACTCCAAACTACACAGACACTGGGATTCCAAATCCAAACAAGCCTTTTGTACAAATAGTGGATGAGAAGCGTGCCTGCATGACATTTGTGCTGATGCAGAATTATGTGTGTAAAATTGAGGTCAGTAGCTTATTTTTCACCTCAACTTGGATCCCGTAACGGCAGGATTGCATAAATGCCTCCGTGTCGTGCCTGCATTTGAAAAGGCTGTTGTAGCTTCCAGGGACATAGTCGGCTTTGTTGAATTAAACCGACTGGTCCCACATGCAGTACCCTTACTGCTTTCTGAGCAAAGGACAGCACACATGTCGGCAGCACGTTGGCTCACATGCAATGCTATGCGATTGGAGAAGCCTAACATGACAATAAAGTGATGTAACGTCCTTAATGCTGCTTGTCTTCTCCTCAAAGAAGGAGACGGAGACCCACATGACTGTGTCGCTGTAATTAATGACATTTGAAGCCCGAGACCAGACGTGTAGGATTCACCAATTTAGAATCTGGACACGGCGTTTTATTGTGGATAGGTCAGCATTCAGAAGCAAAGAGATAGGCCAATGTCTGGTATGTTGTAGCAACTACCCACGAGGTAGTCAAAGCGGGATCACTTCCTTCTCATCTGTCAGCGCAAGCAGCAGAGCTGATTGCCTTGATTGAGGCATGTAAATTGGCCGAAGGAAGAACAGTGAATATTTACATCGACAGCAGATATGCATTCGGGGTTGTACATAATTTTGGATCCCTGTGGAAAAACAAGGGCTTCTTGACCTCCACTGGAAAGCCAATCACATAAAATGGCCGGATCTCTGACCTCCTGAAAGCAGTCCGATTGCCTAAATCAATCACTGTATGTAAATGTGAAGCCCACAGGAAAAAATATGATTCAATTTCTCAAGGCAATGAAAATGTAGACTGAGCGGCAAGGACGGCAGCCAATCAGCCGCTCATGTGTATGTCAAATATTTCTAATCAAAAGCAGACTTATGGGAGTTACAGTCTCAGGCCACATCAAAGGAGAAGCGTGAATGGAAAAGAGCATGGTGCAGAATGAGGGAATGGGTGTGGTGTGACCACAGTGGGAAACCCTGTCTACCACGATCTTTATTCCCTTTCTATGCCAAAGTAACACACGGTAAGGACCATGTGTCAAAAGTGGGGATGTACGACAATATTTCAGCACGCTGGTACAGAAAGGGATTTACTCATTACTCATAAAAATAATGTGAATAATGTGTTATCTGTGCCACTAATAATGTGGGGAGGGGAATACAAATGAATCAGGCAGAACACCCCCAATCCCAAAGACCCTTTGAACATTTACGGATGGATTTTATTGAACTAACACCCAGCGAAGGGAAAAGGCATTGTCTGGTAATAGTTGATGATTTCCCAAGGGGTGGAAGTGCTCCCACGTCTAAACAGGATGCCAGTGCAGTAGCCAAGGCTTTGCTAACTGAAATAATTCCGAGATGGGGAATCTTGAAAGGCTAAGCAGCGACAATGGAAAGCCATTTATAAATATTGCCCTTCAGCAGATCAGTGATTACTTGGGAATAAAGGTGAGGCAACATTGTGCCTACCACCCAGCGAGCGGTGGGGCAGTGGAAAGAGAGAAAACTATCCTTAACAATAAATTGGCAAAATGTTGTGAGGAACTAGAGGTGACATGGACAAAGGCATTTCCAATTGTGCTAATGTATATGAAGGAGAGGAAGAGTAAATATTAGGACGTTTGAGAATTTGTTTGGAAGGTGGCCCAATACAGGAATTGGCCAAGTCCGATTGTAAAACAGATAACAGACCACTGTGAGGACGAGATATTATGTTACGGTATAAAACTCTCCACACTTCTGTCTCAAATACAGAATCAAAAGAAGGGCAGCACTACCCCAATCAGCAGAAGGGAAGATGCACAATCTAGAACCTGAAGACTGGATAGTGCTGAAAGACTTCAGGAGCAAAAGCATGAAGGCGAAGAGCTGGCTGGGACCGTTCCAAGGGCTCCCTACAACACAGACAGCTGTTAAGATCTCCGAAAGAGCCACGTTGATACACGCCAGCCGTTGCAAACGTGAAGCTGACCTTGAGGAGACATTGGACAACACCGGATCCAAATAAGGTTAAGTAATGATTAGAAGACTCATAGAAATATGGGGCTGCATGGCAGGACGAGTCGTGAAGGCAGGGGTGTCTGGGATACAACAGCAGACGGTAATCTTAACCAAGGATGTTCAGTTGACCTTTACATGCTACCCATGCCCGTTTGGTAACCAGGACGACTATAAATAAGGCAATAAATATTTATGCAGAGATCCTTGTGTACCCAGTTACTGGCACTGAGTAGTATCCATCACGGCTACAGGTACACCTGACACGGGATATCGGTTTCCTGTTATCAAAGAAGGAGGTGCCATGGCAAGGGTAATAATAACCAAGATTCATGAGCGATGAGGAAGCCTGGTGGTGTGGAATAGATAGACCCTTCTCCGATATCTACAGACAGGTGAACTTAGTGGTACAGCCTCGCACCCACCCCACCCCAGATGCAGTGCAGAAGGTCCTCCAAAAAATAGTAGCTCCTGGACTCGAAAAAATGAATGTCCAATGACCCGCACTGCAGATGGGCGGAAAGGCCTTTTCCAAGCTGACAGAAATGGAAGAAAGAAATAAACTGAATGGGCAGTTAAAATGATCACAAATGAAAAAAGTAAAAGTGGATTCATTGATAAAGCATACAGCGCCATATTTCACTTTCTGTGGAAGTCTACTGTTAAGGATACGGTGGTCTCACTGCTGTAGCAATGGGGGATTTCCTCTGACCGTTTATGTTGTTGACAATCTTCCCAAAGCAGGGAATTTGTATGGAACTGGCAATTAATCCAGTATTGTCACAAACAGGATTCAGACCAGCATAAAACAAAGAAGTCTGAATCCTGGAAATCTGAATCAACAACAGGAATTGACAGAGAAAGTCTGCAGGCCTGACAGCATCTGTGGAGTAAAAGAAATTTATTGTTTCTTATCACAGATTCAGGCTATTTATGCTTTTTATTGTTTTATTGCCTGGGTAATTGTCAATTTCACTTCACAAAACAGTATACTCATCAGAATCTCTCAATAGCTGACAAATGTCATGTGTAATAATGCAAAATTCCTTTATCGGCTGTAATGCTGTTGCTGTTGCACTGAGCTGGTGAAAGGCTGGCATTCATTACCTTTTTCTTCTCCTTTATGTCGATGAGCATCCATGGTGAATGGAGAATTTCTGTTTGTGTCCCTTAGTCTCTCTGTACCACCTCACTCTCTTCTACATTCTCACACTCTCTGTCTGTCAATATCCCTCATTTTTCATTTCTACTCTTGGAAAAGTGTTAACATCGGAGGCTGTTCCGTCGCTTTCTCCGTCGCCCCCTCCACCGGCCAGAGTGTGTAGAACTGGGCTCAGTCTCTAAGTAATGTCTGTGTTACCTGGGTCTGAGTTCAGGTGACATTTGTTCATTCAAAACGTTATGAGCTTTTACAATTCTAAATAGTATTCATAATAGACCAGAAAAAAAGCAGTTTCACTCCAATTATAGGATTTCTATGATGCCATTGCTGTTTGCCGAAAATCAATGAATGGTGACAGCAGACAATGAGAGCCATTATCTCATTGGATGTGTTATTACTACAACATTGTCCTGCAAGTCTGCAGTGTCTCTTGCGTCTCTTCATTATCCCAAAAAACTTGAAAAGACGGACGGAGAATAATAGTAGAAGAGATAGACAAATCCTTGTCGAACAGAGTAAAAAGAACTCTGCGTTGAATTAGCAGGATAGAACATAGACTAATGGGTCCACATCAGGAGGTAGGGCTTGGTAGCACGAAATAATAACTGTCTGAGCTCTAACACAAGAAGCATGCTGAGCCGTTACTTTCGCGATGTTGGATAAACAATACGGCTTTTACAAGAAGTTTAAATAATGAACTTTCAATGTACAGAACATTTGACAACATTTGACACCATTAACGTCTGGTTATTACCACATGCTTTAACTGACGAAACCACAAACACGGTTCTTCAAATCAATAAGGGCATTTAATGAAGTATTTGATCACAGTTAATCGGACTACCTTTCTGTAATAAAGCTGTTAGATGAGAATTTATATCAACGTCCGTTTGTGCAGGAAAGAAGTTCGCAGCTGGTGACTGTCCACTGAAAATGTACAGGAAGAGGCAATCTCTTCTTGCTTTGATTTCAAACTGATGCCTTCACCTCTTTAACCTGACCGGAAAAACAGTATGCGTTCATCCTCTCGGGGCCGATTTACAGCCTGAATGTGCACAGAGGGAAACTCATACCAAGAGACCAGGGTAATTGTGGTGAATTTACCAGGAGTGGTGTGTGAGTTGGTGTTAACAGTGGGCAGTAAGGGCTAAACCATTAGCACTGACATTAATCCTTGTACCAACAGCTCCTCACTCACTTTCTGCCTCATTCATCTCAGTCATCATTGACTTTCAGTTTATCCTACTTTCCCTTCGAAACTTTACTTTTGTTCCGGACCACTTTCGGATGTCCACTTGAAAACTGCAGTTTTTTCCAAACGAAATTCTGGAGAATGCACGTCACTCTTTGGGAAAGGCTTCACTGCCCAACCATAATTACTCAAGAGACTGAGTTGGTAAGTTAGTTTACTTCGTCCTCGAAGTGCTCAACACAGTGTTACAGCCATGATGTCGATAGGGAGGGATTTCCAAGAATTAGACGCAGCGACATTGAATGAACAGCGAGATAGTTTCAGCTCAGAAAGGCGAGATCCTTAGATGGGATTTGCAGTGACAATTTATTCGGTGTACGTGCTGTCATGGCTGCCAGAGGATGTGGTGGAGGCTCGTACAATTGCAACATTTAGGAGGCATTTGAAATTGTATATGAGTAGGAAGGGTTTGGAGGGATATGGGCCGTGTGCTGGCAAGAGTGACCAAATTGGGTTGGGATTTCCGGTCAGCATGGACAGGTTTGAACGAAGGGTCTGTTTCCCTGCAGTACATCTTTATGACTCAATGATTCCAGTTGGATGCAATCAATCACTGGATTCCTTCTGGCAGAACCGGGTCTGTGCTCTCTGTTGAAGCAGAAAATGGTTTTCATTCAGACTAGCCACAAGAAGAGAAATAAATCTTCATTTCCTGACTTGGAATTTTATCTAGGCTTAGCCGATTCAAACCTAGACTCTGAAGCAGGGACTCCATGAAGTTGACAATAACCCTTTCGACCTAACCTGTACAAACTCTTGTGCCTATCGTTCTTTGTCCCCACATTTTGAAGCACTGGTCCTTGCCGTGGGTCATGAAGCAGCTAACTACTGCCTCGCAGAAAAACCGTGGGGTCAGAGACCCGATCGATCTGTCATGCAGCGGGGATTGCATTGCTCAGAACAGACGTGTTTGCTGTGTGGGACTGAAATTGAGCTCGAACACACACAGATACGGTGTAACAGCTGCCAGCAGATGTGGAGACGGTTGGGACAGTTTCATTCGCACTCTGGGAAAAAGACTGGATCTTAAATTCAGGGGAGATAAGTGTCACAAATAGAAGGCTGAAAATTGGTTTGGGAACTATATGAGTCATGACCGAATGGCGGGCAGACCATGGGCTGAAAGCTCTAACTGTCCTCCGATGCCTTCTGGTCTCTGACCGTCCAGTATCTAAGGAAATAGAAACAGAGTTAATCGTGCATTTCAAAGTCCTCCTCTCATAACTCGGCGAGGTGATAGATGGAACAGTTCTGTTATTAAATTGTGAGAATGGGAGAATGTTTGGAGACGGAGTAATAAAAGAGAAACTGATTACAAAGTTGAGAGTCAGGAGATATTCAATAAAATAGGTAGACGGAAATGGACATGGAGTAATAAGTGTCACTGGTCTTGAAGACTTAACTCGGTTTTCCATTCCAAGATTCTACAAGACCTGCTGAGATTTTCCCGCAATTTCTTTTGTTGGTACTGAAACAGAGGGAAAAGTCTGATCCTGGACCAATCAGCTATGTCTGCTCTGTGGACGTTTGAATTCCCTATTCGAACAAATCACTTCTGACCCACACGGAGACCTCACTATCCTGCATCACCCCCACCCCTGTTACTGACAATAAGCTGTTCATTACGTAAATGCATATGGGTACACAACCGAGTGAATTGGGAAAATTTCAGGGAGAGTTCCATTCGGTTTCCATCTGGGCATTCTCATTCAGTTAATTCTATTGCAGCACCATTTGACATGCAGCTGTCACTGTCATGTGGCCATTCACATTCGACGTCTCTGGACATTTTGGTTGGGGCACGTTTGGAATGGAACCTCACGTTTTGGAAGGGACATCGTTTATAGCATATTCGGCTGAACTGATAACCTTGTCTCTTGCACCTGCAGTACAGTGGAGCCAGCTTTCACTCAGAAACCAAGAGATGATCAAAAACGGAGGAAAAAATGTGTCAACAAAACCTGCCTCAGCAAGCGAATTCGCTCTTACAACATTAAAGGAGAGCGGCAAACCTATTAACAAACAACAGCGCCCTGCGTGGGTCTCGACCCCACACCAGTGAGATCAAAGCTCTCAAGCTGTACCGACTGAGCGTACCAGGACAGGATTGGTGTTGGTTAATTTATCATTTCATAATTAGTTTAATTCAGCTGACACGGCAATTTTCAAAAATCTCGTTCATTCCTCCCCAATGCAAATAACATTATCCAAGTCTTTCAATACTCAGATTTATTCCTTGAGACCATGACAATCCATTTAGGCCTTGCCCCGGGATTTTCGATTCTCTGTTCATATTTTCATATTTTGACCCTGATCCTTAGGTCACCGAAGTGATTCCCAGACAATCTGGCAGACTGCAAATCAATCGGGAAAATACCTCAGGAAACCAAACCATTTCTGATTAGAGTGTAGGGAATCCCATCTGCTGAAGAGACAGAGTCCTCACAATCAACACTTTATTTGTTCTACCTGCCTACAAAGTTTACCACTTCTAATATTCGAGAAAGGAATTCTGATTATAAAATGTTTTAAAAACAGGAACAATCTTCTGAAGCCATTTCCAATTTGAATTCGAATGTTTTACCCTTTCACACGGTAACAGCCGTTCCTGAGGAAGGAGTTTCCAAGAGCTGTGTCCCGGGGCTGGGAAGGAAGCCGCTGATTGAACCTGAAGTGGCCCCTTTCTGTTGGCAGCAGGGGCTTGTAGAGAGTGGGGTCACATTTTGTTGCACGTAACCGTCTCACTCATTGCGGACTCAGGGTCAATCATGGATGAGTTCTCGTGGTTGTATTGTCAGTTCATGGTCGATCTCAATACTTGTTGTGAAATATTTGAGGGTCTGTGCTCTTTTTGGGTTTGGACAACCAACATTTCAGCCAAATGCTCTGATCATTTGACACACAGCAACTGACAGCAAAATTGTGCGTGCACACATCCAAACGCACAGTGATCGAGAGGCTGTGGACAGCAGTAGTTCTCATTATTTTAAGAATCAGTTGTTCATGTTCCCGTGTTTATCGCGGAGAGGGTGAGAGACCCGAGGAGTAACAAACACACCCACAAAGCAATATCAGGGCCTGTGTAGTTCTGTCATAAAAAGCTGCCTGCAGTTGATCTATTGCAAAGTTGGGTTTCAAACCCACGACGCAATAGAGACTGGATCCTCAACCCAGCACATTAAAACTCTCTGGATTAGTGGTTCTGTAAGAGCACAGCAGTTCAGGCAGCATCCGAGGAGCAGTAAAATCGACGTTTCAGGCAAAAGCCCTTCATCAGGAATGCAGAGTTTCACTCGAAACGTCGATTTTACTGCTCCTCGGATGCTGCCTGTACTGCTACGCTCTTCAGCACCACTAATCCTGAATCTGGTCTCCAGCATCTGCATTCATTGCTTTTACCCACATTAAACCACTCGGAGACGCGCCCGGACGATAACTAAGCGCCAAACCTGTCAAGACGAATGTGTCAGCATCGCTTCACTTCTGCAATATCCCCTGGCACTTTCTATGAATACCTTAGCATAATTAAAAAAAATATTTACAACGATTTGAAAGGTTTACACGGTGTGGACATTATTGAGAAGCTGAATATTCTTCGACAGTTTTCCCCGGAGCTTCAGGCCTGAGGGATGTCCTTGGAAAACTTTACAAAATCATGAGGTAGGCGAGCAAAGAACATAGTCAATCTACACTTTTTCAGAAGTCACATGAGTTTACAGTGAGATAGCATAGGTTCAATGTGAGAGCAGTACAATTTGAAAGGGACGTGAGCGACACTTGTTTTTAATACAGACATTTTTGTGCGTGTGGAATAAATTGCCACATTTAGTGGCAGATTTTGGTGCACTCACAACACTTCAAAGGCATCTAAATGGCTATGCAGACAGGAATTGTTCGGACAGATAAGGGACAAATATTGGCAAATATATTTAGATTAGTTACTGTCATCTGTTGAACAGGTGCAAGTTGGATAGGAAGGTTTGCTTCCGTGCTCGGTAATTCTGTGACACTCCAGTACCTGACAACAGTTTGAATAGACCACTTGCAAAAACGCATGCTGTTTGTTACTAAGTCAGCGTGTTTGCATTTTATTTTTTTCTTGAAGCGTAATGTTTTGAAATGACACAGAGAGGAATGTTTTCCAGACATTTACAGATAATGACCATTCTCCTTGATACATTCCCAAGTTCTCCATCAAATAATTTCGTTGACTAAAAAAAGCCTCACAAATCGTGTTTTCGCCTTAACTCTCCAGTGAATCCAAAAACTGACAGCTCTTAACGTCGACCAGGTGCAAAACTCAAAAGGCAGAGTTATTATTAGTGTAGGGGGTAGTGTAATTTTTAAACGGTTAGCTGCCTTTTAGTCTTTTCTATCTCATAGTAAACACAAGCAGACACTCGAAACTGTTGCCGGACCTCCCCCACGTTTATATGAATGAAACAGTTGTAACAGCTTTCCTCGATAGTTGAGAGGCCGCCCTTAACCACAGTTGTACAACATCATCCATATAAGGGAAGAATGGGAAGCTCAAACACTGATTGGCCAAGTGAATGATAAAAGAATCGCAGGCACCAGAACCCAAAAAAGGAAAACAGTGCGGAATCCGAGCACTCGTTGGTCAAGGCAGCAGTAGTAAACCCAGCCCACATATACATGTATATAATGTGTGGAGATTACTATGCTTGTGTGTGTGTACCTTTGGGAACAGCACCCGACTTTGCAAAGTTGAATGAAAAGTTTTGGACTGACTCCTCCGTGTCTTTGTTCCTGGGAAGGGAAATGAAAAGTGCCGTAGATGGGGCTGGATAGCTACCTATCTCGCACAATTGGGGGCTCCTCCGGGATGAAATAATTATTGCCGGGGGGGCAGTCTCTTCGGCTCACGGATCAAGCCTGATTACAACAAAGACGCGTCTAGTATATATTTATACTTCTCACTGATCGGCTTGGTCCGTTGGCCGTCGGCCAAGGGACGATGTGACCCGGCTCATTTAAAAATAATTTTGAATCCTGGAAAAGGAACACACGGACGAGTGCTGGGACGACCGGTTAGTGACTATACACGGGGGTACACACATTTAAAAAGGCCAGACAACTCCGTGCACGGATCAAGGGAAGAGATTCTTTTGTTCTTCCTTGTTGGCCGCGTGGTTTTGACGGTCATCTGTGAAAACGCTTTGGGCGTTTAAGACCAGGACTGAAGATAAACCACGGGAAATTGTGGTTTTGACGGTCATCTGTGAAAACGCTTTGAGCGTTTAAGACCAGGACTGAAGATAAACCACGGGAAATTGTGGTTTTGACGGTCATCTGTGAAAACGCTTTGGGCGTTTAAGACCAGGACCGAAGATAAACCATGGGAAATCAGACTTCTAGATTTACTAAGGAAAAGTCAGGGAAGACTGCAAATGGGAAAGAAATACCCCCCGATAGTCCATTAGGTCGGAAGTTAAGTCTATGGACGGACAGTAGTAGAACGAAGGACTTAAAGAAAGAGACCATGATAAAATATTGTTGTTTTATATGGACCAAAGAACCTATCCGCGCCCCCTCGGTAGTTTGGCCCGAGTATGGGTCTGATGAAGACTGGGTGTGTCAAATCCTAAATGTATATGTTAACAGAAAACAACCGTTTGACCCAGAGGAGAGCAAATATGCCGCCGCCTGGTTGGCGGGAGACGGCGAGAGTCCCACGCGTCTCTATCCTCTGACTCCCCAAACAGACCCGAGGAAGCCCCAGAAGTCTTGGGACATCCTCACCGACGGTTTGCCACCGTCTTCCCCGCCCCCATATATACCACCCGCGCACGACCAGGCGTCCAGCGCGGACCTCCCTCCTGCGATGGATAATTCCGAGTCCCAGCAGGCTACGACCAGTGAGGAAGGGACTGCTGGGGGGTGTACAGGAGGGGGCACAGAACTCACCCCAGGCACTAGGAAATCAGTCCGACTCGAGATGCGGAGAGGTCGAGAAGAGGGATTGAGAGCTGGGAGGAGTGATAATATTGAACAGCTGAACCCCTTACGAGAGGTGCCGTTTGGGAACGAACGGACCGGGTTTGTAGTACAACCTTTAAATTCTGGGGATATCCGGCATCTCCGTAATGAACTACCCCGTCTACTGGACGACCCCATCAGTGTGGGAATACAACTGGACCAATTTCTGGGGCCCAGTATATACACATGGGCTGAACTGCAGGCCATGATGAGAATACTATTTAATTACGATGAAATTGTTATGATCCGGAATAGTGCAATGGCCATTTGGGATAGGGAGCATCAGGACGGCCCTCAGCGTGGAGAGCAGAAGTACCCCTTAGAGGACCCACGGTGGGATCATAATGACGCGGGGGGATGGGCCAATATGACAGACCTCAGAAGCCTTATAATCAGGGGGATCCAAAACTGCGTGCCCAAACAGCGGAATTTAGCAAAAGCATTTGAAGTTGGACAGAAAAAGGATGAATCCCCGAGTGAGTTTTTAGACCGTTTGCGGGAGTCCATGCGAAAGTATACAGGTTTAGACCCCGATGGGGAAATAGGCAAGAGCATGCTTAAGGTGCACTTTGTGACTAAGTCATGGCCTGACATTCAGAAGAAATTACAGAAAGTGGAGGATTGGGCTGAAAAGGATGTTGCAGAATTATTACGGGAAGCACAGAAGGTGTACGTTCAGAGGGATGTAATAAGGGAGAAACATAAGACAAAAATGATGGTGGCAGCCGTACGGGAAGCTTGTAAGTCCACCGGAATGGGGGAGGGAGATTATGGGGTGGAAAGAGGAACGTCGAAGAAAAGTTGGAGAGGGAGAGAAGCGAGACGGGGCAGAAGTGAGAGAGGAGGATCTTATGGAATTGAGCGCCCTCAGAAGGCCGGATGTTACCATTGCGGGAAACTGGGACACTTCAAAAGGGATTGTCCCGAGTTTAAAAGGGAAAGAGAAGGGATGTATGAAATGGAGTGTGAACAAATGGATTAGGGAAGTCAGGGGAGGATCGGAACATGGGCCTACCAAGAACCCCTGGTAAATTTACGGGTGGGCCCATTTAGACAAGATGTTACCTTCTTAGTTGACACAGGCGCTGGCAGGTCCTCAATTCCCCTCCATCCGAGGGGGGTTGGCTTCCAAGCTAAAACATTAAACATTTCAGGAGTTAAGGGTGGGGTTTTTAGTGCGAGAATATTCGAACCACAACCCTTGCGGCTGGAGGAGGAGGAACTCCAGGTGGAACTCCTTCACCTCCCCCATCTTCCCTATGGGTTGTTGGGACGGGATTTGATAGTCCGTTTCGGATTGCGAATAGAAGTGGGAGAAGAGGAAGAATTAGCCGTTACCATGTCATACCTTAGTGAGTCCCGATTGACAGAGATAGACCCTAGGGTTTGGGTCGCC
The DNA here is from genome assembly GCF_047496795.1 of Chiloscyllium punctatum. NCBI lineage: Eukaryota > Metazoa > Chordata > Chondrichthyes > Orectolobiformes > Hemiscylliidae > Chiloscyllium > Chiloscyllium punctatum. The sequence goes on along the minus strand of NC_092751.1, from coordinate 41,149,904 downwards.
AAAGGGAACCGGGGGGGACTCGCAATTCGACCTGTGGAGGTAAAATTAAAGCCCCAGAGCCCCGACGTCAGAGTGCGCCAATACCCCATCTCTTGGGAAGGGAGGCAGGGCCTGAAGACAGTTATGGAAGACCTAATAAAAGATGGATTGGTAGAGCCCTGTATGTCACGATACAATTCCCCAATCCTGCCGGTCCGGAAGTCGGATGGGAGCTACCGAATGGTCCAAGACCTAAGGGAGGTAAATAAAATTGTCCAAGTACGGCACCCTGTGGTACCGAACCCATACACTATTCTGGGGCGAATTTCCCCGGACCACGGCTGGTTTAGTGTTATAGACTTAAAGGATGCCTTCTGGGCGTGTCCCCTGGACAAGGACAGTAGGGATCTTTTTGCTTTTGAATGGGAGGATCCTGATACTGGCAGAAAACAACAGTACAGGTGGACCGTACTCCCCCAAGGATTCACTGAGTCCCCGACTCTGTTCGGGCAGATTCTGGAACAATTATTGGAGGGACTAACCTTGTCCCCGTCCCTTAAGCTTATACAATATGTGGACGATCTCCTTTTATCCGGACCGGCGGAGGAGGACGTCCTACTTGGGACTAATGCCCTGTTAAATTACCGAGCTGAGAAGGGGTTAAGAGTGAGTCAGAAGAAGCTCCAATATGTTGAGAAAGAGGTTAAGTACCTGGGACACTTGATAAGCCAGGGACAGAAACGAATAAGTCCGGAAAGAGTGCGGGCAATAATCGAACTAGGCCTCCCAACGACCAAGAGGGAGTTGCGGAAGTTCTTGGGACTCTTAGGCTATTGTCGGTTATGGATAGACGACTATGCCCCCCTTACTAAAGACTTGTACCTAAAACTCATTGAGGAGGCACCCAACAGAATAAAATGGGAGGAGGAGGAGAAAAAGTTAATTGAAATCCTAAAAGGAAAATTGATGGCCGCACCTGTTTTAAGCTTGCCGGATTTTAGTAAGACAGTTCGCCTCTTTGTGAACTCCAGAAAGGGAACCGCTCTTGGAGTATTGACCCAGGACTGGGGGGGTAAAAGGAAGCCCGTGGCTTTCCTGTCAAAAATTCTGGATCCAGTCTCCCGAGGGTGGCCGGAGTGTGTCCAAGCGGTGGCAGCCACGGCAAAGCTGGTAGAGGAAAGCAGGAAGTTGACTTTCGGGGCCCCCTTGACAGTCACTACTCCCCACCAGGTTAGAACTATCCTGAATCAGAAGGCCGGGAGGTGGCTGACTGACTCGAGAATTATGAAATATGAAGCCATATTGTTAGACCGAGAAGACCTCCGAATAGAAGTCGGGGGCTGCCAGAACCCGGCGGACTTCCTTTGGAAAGGGGAGGGCGAGGAGGAACTGGAACACTGCTGTTCACACATAATAGAGTACCAGAGTAAAGTGAGGGAAGATCTGAGGGATACCCCCTTACATGCAGGAAGGCGGTGGTACATTGATGGGTCCTCTCGAGTGATAGATGGGAAGAGACACAACGGTTATGCAGTCATTAGTGAGACTGGTTGGGAATTAGTGGAAAGTGGACGGCTACCGAATGCCTGGTCCGCACAAACGTGCGAATTGTACGCCTTGCACCGAGCTCTGAGGAATTTAAAGGGAATAGCCGGGACAATCTACACTGACTCTAAGTATGCCTTTGGGGTAGTACACACCTTTGGGAAGATCTGGAAAGAAAGGGGAATGATAAATAGTAGAGGAAAGGAGTTGGTCCACGAGGAACTAGTAGCCATGATCTTGGAGGATTTGTTGCTGCCACAAGAGATTGCTGTAGTACATGTGAAAGGACACCAGAAAGACGATAAAATAGAGACCCTGGGGAATCAATTGGCAGATGAACAGGCAAAATTGGCTGGGATGGGGAAGGAAGTAATAAACTGCCTGGTAAGGATTCCACAGATATCCGAAATTACCGAAGTGCCCACGTTTACTGACAAAGAAGAAACTCTTCTCGCGTCTCTGGGGGGTACAAAGGATAGGGAAGGCAAGTGGACCTTACCCGATGGCCGCCAGCTACTAAATCGACCGTTGACGCGGGACATTATTGCCCGTTTACACCAAGGGGGTCACTGGGGCGCCCAGGCACTGTGTGATGCCTTCCTGCGCCGATATGCTCACCCTGGTCTGTACACGGTAGCCAAGCAGGTCACAGGAGATTGCATAACGTGTCGAAAGATTAACAAAAGGGGGCTGCGGCAGCATGCAAGACAAGGGGGTAGGAGTCCGGCCTATAGGCCGTTTGAGTATATCCAGGTAGATTACACTGAGCTCCCCCCCATAGGTCGACTGAAGTATCTATTAGTAGTGGTAGATCACCTGACAGGATGGGTGGAAGCTTTCCCCACTACCACGGCAACGGCAACTCAGGTTAGCAAGATTCTACTCGAGCAAATCATCCCACGATTTGGGCTACCCCGCGCTATTGACTCTGACCAGGGGAGCCACTTCACCTCGACCATCCTCCAGAATGTAGTGCAAGCAATGGGGATTGACTGGGATTTGCACACCCCCTGGCATCCCTCCTCCTCGGGCAAGGTCGAAAGAATGAACCAGACCATCAAAAAGCAGCTAACCAAGCTCACTAGTGAAATCGGCCTGCCTTGGACCAAATGCCTACCCCTTGCCCTGTTGCAAATTCGCACCCAGCCAAGGCGGGATTTGGGCGTCTCCCCTTTCGAAATGTTATTTGGCCTCCCGTTCCATGGGCCGAAGGGGGAACCTCCTGTATTTGAGTCTCGGGATATGTTTGTGCAAAAATATGTGGTGGCTCTGGGGTCTGCTCTATCTCGTTTACGCCAACAGGGACTTTTGGCACAGACGCCGCCCCTCGAGTTTGCGGTGCACACCGTCAAGCCGGGTCAGTGGGTCCTGATTAAAAGCTGGAAGCAACGTACCCTCGAACCAACTTGGGATGGTCCCTTCCTGGTACTTTTGACGACCGAAACGGCTGTCCGTACGGCCGAAAAGGGCTGGACACATTACACTCGAGTCAAGGGACCAGTGCCACAACCGACGGAGGACGAACGAACCTCTCTGACAAAGGCATCTAAGGAACAGAGACCCTGAGAACGAACTAATCGGACTTTGGCGAGTCTAAAGGAACTGTGCCCTCGGGCTACGGGTGTCGCGACAAAATGCGGTCAATCGTATTGTTAACTTGCTATGCCATTATCCTTGGGCTGGGTCTTTGTGTGCGTGTTACCCAATTTGGCCTCTGGTTAAAACAAGCAGAGGACCGTCAGTGGTTCACCATCTCCGTGCTTGCCAACCAATCAACACAGACACTTAGCTTAGACCTATGTGAGTTGGTGCCCTGTAGGACTAAAAGTCAACTGAATCAAACTAAGCAGAATCTAGAGAGAGAAAGGGGATTCCAGGGTCAGACGTTAGTATTACAATTGCATGGTAGGGAAGGCCTAAGTAGGCCACCAGCCCCCGGGGTCCAGGCTATGGTGTCAGTTGTCCGTGATCCCATCACCCCTGGACGGGATTGTGGGCAGAATCAGTGCAATCCGCTTTATCTGACCATAAAGAACTTGGAAAAGAACGAGGCGAGACTTAATAGAACAATACTGGGTATTAGAGTTGGGGGCCAGGCAGGATGGGGGGGAAAGCAGCTGTGCTGCACGTATATCACGGTCATTGAAGCTGAGTCTGGGGGCTCATCCACCACTGATAAGCAGGAAAAGATTAGAATAATTGAGACAACGGATTTGGAAAAGACCTTTGAAATAGAAACGGGATACGGGGAGGCGAATGCCTGAATGGAATGGGTCAAATATACTGTGAGGAGCATAAAAAAGAGTGATTGCTACGCATGCACGAGTGCCCGCCCTAACCCTCAGGTGGTCCCATTCCCGCTGGGATGGGAGAAACACCCACGAGCCATGGACTGCATGATAAGGCTGTACCAGGACCGAGAGGCCTGGAACGACCCCACTTGTCGACCCTTGAGTTTGAAGTTTCCCCCCGTCAGGTCTGAGGGGGCGCCCCGCCCGCCATCATTCTCAGGGGTAACGGGTACGCACCAGGCCTGCGTCTCTCGGACGGGACTACAGTGGGACGACGATGTGGGGACATTTGACAAGTGCAGCGGATCAATTCGGCTAGTCAATGAAACTACCGGGGGCGGGAATTACTCCCACATTCATGTGCCTAGGGCAGACCTCTGGTGGTACTGTGGTGGGAGGGTTCTGAGACCGACTCTGCCCCAAAAATGGACGGGCACTTGTGCGATCGTTCAATTGGCCATCCCATTCACCCTGGTATTCGAAAAACAAGAGCGACCCCGTTCTAGTGGAAGAACGGAGAGAGCTTTGGAGACCTCTTTCGATGATAACATATATTTAGATGCCATAGGGGTCCCCAGGGGTGTTCCTGACGAATACAAGGCGAGGAACCAGATAGCGGCGGGTTTTGAGTCGTCACTGTTCTGGTGGGTGACCATCAATAAGAATGTGGATTGGATTAATTATATTTACTACAATCAGCAGAGGTTCATTAATTATACCCGGGATGCAGTGAAAGGAATAGCAGAACAACTGGACGCCACTAGTAGGATGGCGTGGGAAAATAGGTTGGCCTTAGACATGATGTTGGCAGAGAAGGGGGGTGTTTGTGTCATGATAGGCACTCAGTGCTGCACTTTCATCCCCAACAACACAGCCCCTGATGGGTCCATCACCCGCGCCCTGGATGGACTCACCACATTGGCGGACGAACTGGCTGAAAACTCAGGCATTGACTCTGGCCTCACGGACTGGTTGGAAGCTTGGTTCGGTAAATGGACGGGGGTGGTCGTTCCCTTTCTTGTCTCATGTATAGTGGTGGCAGGGGTACTCACTGCCCTTGGGTGTTGCGTTATTCCCTGTGTCCGGGGATTAACTCAACGACTGATCGAAACCGCCCTTACTAAGAAAGATGTTCCCTATGGGCAGGTTGAACGAATAAATCTCGAGATGGAACAACGTGAATCCCTCTTGGGCGGGGGTAGTATTAGAGAAGGGCAGTTTGATGAACAAGCTCGGGAGTTATTAAATGCCCTGGAGAAGAAACTTACGGTTGAAAAATTACAGGCCGTAAGAAAAGACACGGGGGATTTGTAGGGGGTAGTGTAATTTTTAAACGGTTAGCTGCCTTTTAGTCTTTTCTACCTCATAGTAAACACAAGCAGACACTCGAAACTGTTGCTGGACCTCCCCCACGTTTATATGAATGAAACAGTTGTAACAGCTTTCCTCGATAGTTGAGAGGCCGCCCTTAACCACAGTTGTACAACATCATCCATATAAGGGAAGAATGGGAAGCTCAAACACTGATTGGCCAAGTGAATGATAAAAGAATCGCAGGCACCAGAACCCAAAAAAGGAAAACAGTGCGGAATCCGAGCACTCGTTGGTCAAGGCAGCAGTAGTAAACCCAGCCCACATATACATGTATATAATGTGTGGAGATTACTATGCTTGTGTGTGTGTACCTTTGGGAACAGCACCCGACTTTGCAAAGTTGAATGAAAAGTTTTGGACTGACTCCTCCGTGTCTTTGTTCCTGGGAAGGGAAATGAAAAGTGCCGTAGATGGGGCTGGATAGCTACCTATCTCGCACATTAGACACACAAACTCATTACTTCTGTCTGTGGGGCAGTGCGAACGTGTATGTCAAGAACTGCTCACACAAATAACACCGAAGCAATTCCAAACGGAGCTTCCCGACATTCTGGAGATTTAGTGCATTGCCAAGTAACAGAAAGTGCTCAAGTAACATTAAACAAAACAGAAAAATGTACCATGCAAAGTGAATATGACCAATTATATTCTCGATTAAATTAGGTCAACAATGCGCTGGTGCCTCCATCTGATCGAGCGAGCCAATCTACAGTCTCCCTCACCAGGACAGTAATGAAGGAAATGAGAGAAATATAACAAAGTTTCACCTTGCAATTGCCCACCTTTTAGCCACAACAACAAAAAACGAGGGAGCAGATTCAGTGCAGGATCTGGCTTCACAACAGCGGTGAAATAACGACGTCCACTCACTTTCAGGGAAAACTGTGCACAACTCACATTGTCCAGAATATGAATATACAGCGCAGGCTGTTTGATTCCCATATTCTACTGCTGCCCCGACATTCATACGATAATGTACCTTTCAAAGAGAGCGTTTGTAGCTGTGGAATGACAGTGGCAGCTGTTACCCCTCGCTCTTACGGCCGCCCTTGGTCGTGTAGGGGCTGCAATTCTCATCTTACACGCGGTAGTTGAGTGTGCAATTCTCTGTTGTGGAAAAGCGGAGTGTTTTGGAGCAGAAAGATGTGAAGTTTGGATGCTTCTGGAGTTCTTGTTGAAAAGTTCGGTGACGCTAGGAAGATGGTTTGCAGACTTTTCCTCCTTTTCTGCGTGACATTCTCAGCGCTGCAGAGGTTCCTCTGAAGCGCTGCTCTCATGTTTTGGTACGAATTCATTTGGTTTCATTCCCGCTGCTTCCATTTGTTGGGATTGCAGATTGGGTCCAACGGATGGAATCCGTGGATGAATGCCCTGCTTCCATGAATTGTTTGGCTGTCTTGTGCTTGCCCTGTCCTATTATTGTTGTGCTATTCTAGTCGAATGTGTGGCCCTTGCCGTTTGTACGTATTGCTACTAGGGACGGTTGGACTGACGCCCACACAAATTCTTTGCCAAGAACCAATATCCACCCACGTTCATTCGCAAATGCATGGCACACAATGTTCGCAACGTGGATTCGCTATGAGGTAATTTTTAAATCATGCTTCCCTGTGTTAAAAACAAATTCTGGAAAACGATATCCAGATTCTTCCGAACATTCAGACATATGACAGCGCAGAAAACGAGGGCCTCACTCAGACAACTCACGAGAAAACAAGGTCCAATACCCCATCATGTGCAGTTCAAACGTGGTTGACGAGATTCCACGCAGGGACTGCACGAAACACGACATAGGAGAAAGAGGCTGACAACTAGAGAGCTGCATTCATAATTTCATCTGGACTGTAAAAACGCCTCGGACAGCTGTTCTTTGCAGTTATGCACAGAATATTGAATGTCTCTGATTCCAGGGCTTGGAATTCGGATGATATGACAGTCTGCAGCACTGGTTACTTCCTTGTGTGAGGTAACTCCTGATGGAACACATGTCACACTCTATTGCTCATTGAGAAATACATCCAAAATAGGAGCTTAGAGAAGCATTTCTGTTGTCCTTCTGGTGCTGTCCCTGACATGCCCTGTGGCACTGCACTATTTCTGTGTTTCCTGAGGGTTCAGCTCATGGTTCCACGATCCTTTTATCGGCAGAAATCTGCATTTTCGCTTCAATAACGGGTGTATGAAGCTTAGGTCCACCATTCTCTATTCTATTTTTCTCTTCTTATGCACAACTGCAATACAGTAAAGGATCAATTGATATTGAAAGATGATATACAGAGGCATGTGAAATACCGAACTTTTAATGACATTTATGCAATGGTTAGAGATTACCTTGATTCAGGAAATAAGGATGTAAAGTCTGTTTGACTGGAGTTGAGGAACAGTGAGGAATGGACTCACAAGCATGTGTAGTTTACAAGCCCACTCGCAGTAACCACAAAGCAAAATAAATCGCACAAGGGGAAAAAAAATGCGTGACAAAAATGGCAATAGTCGTGCGTGATCTTAACTTCCCATCTAAAACTCTCGGTTCCATTGTAAAAACGTTTGGAGAACCAAAATCAAAAAAAAAATCCCACATGTCCCATATAACATCACGAGGGATATCTTGGTAATTGATTACTCTACTGGTGACTTAATTTTCCTATTTTCTTGGAAACCATCTCTTTAATTGTGAGCATCAGAAAAGGCTTTGTTTTGCCAGCAAGAAATAAATATGTGATTAACCTTTGTCCGTTTCATGTATAAGAACACTGAGACTCCTCTGCACCGCACTTCTTTTGCGTTTCTATTGATTTTAACACTAGTGTGTCTTTTGATTCTTCCCAACAAAGTATATGACCTCTCATTCCCTACATGAAACTGCATCTGCCAAGAATACTCCAATTGTTGGAGGGAATCCTGAGGAACAGAATGTACATGTATTTGGAAAGGCGAGGACTGATTCGGGATTGTTAACATGGCTTTGTGCGTGGGAAATCATGTCTCTCAAACTTGATTGAGTTTTTTGAAGAAGTAACAAAGAAGCTTGATGAGGGCAGAGCAATAAATGTGATCTATATGGACTTCAGTAAGGCGTTCAATAATGTTCCCCATGCGAGACTGATTGGCAAGGTTAGATCTCATGTAACAGCAGTGGACCTAACACCAACCCTTGTGTTACGGCGCCAGGACCTGGACACCAAGAAGAACATGTTCCATCAACGACAACACTGTTTTCTATTGGCAAGCCAATTACTGATCAAAGCTGGAATCTCTCCCACAATTCCATTCCTCCGCATTTTGTATAATAGCCGATAGTGGGGAAACTTATCGAACAACTTGCTGAAACCCATATACACCACATCAACCAGGTTACTGTCATCTACCTGTTTGGTCACTTGGTCGAAAAAGTCGACAACATTCGTTCGGCAAGGCCTAACCATCACAAAACTGTGCTGACTGTCCCTGATCAGATTATTCTTTTCGAGATGGTCATAAATCCTACCTATAATAACCTTTTCCAACACGTTACCAACAACTGCAGTGAGATTCACTGGTCTGTAATTACCAGGGTTGTCTCTACGAAACATTTTGCACAAGAGAACAACATATGCTATGCTCCATTTCACGGGCTCTATTCCTGTAGAACAACGATGATTTGACGATCAATTCCAAAGGCTCATCAATCTCTTCCCTTGCTTCCCAGAAGTATCCTAGGACAGATCCCACCCGGTCCAGGGGACTTGTCTGTTTTCACAATCTTCAGTATTTCTATACCTAATCCTTGTGAACCTCAATCTCTACGACACTCGACGCAAGTATCTCTGTATCTTCCTCGCCAACATTTTCATTTTCTATCGCGAACACTGTCGAAAAATATTAATTTAATGCTTCTCCTATCTCCTCTGACTCCACACAAAACTTCCCACAATTATCCTTGATTGTCCAAAATTAAACTCTCGTCATTCTTAGAGATAATGCTTTAAATATGGAACATTTCTGATGAAGAACTCGAGTTTCCCAAGTCTAATCAAATTACCGGCCTGGTTTGCAAAAAAAGCTTTCTGAACTTCGAGTAGAAATTGTTCCAGCAGGAAAGCATTCACAACGTACGTCAGCAGGACGCGAACCTACGTGGGGAAACCCCAAAGGGCTTCTAATCCATCGACTTAACCACTCGGCCACGACTACAGACAGTAGCAGGCCCTGAGCACTGACCAAATCAGCCGTGATCTCATTGAAAGCCGCCGCTGACTTGAATTAAATGTTTCACTCTCCATTCATACCTTTGCTGTCATTTGTAAGGTGCGAGACACCAATGTAAAAGAAGAAAAGCACAAAGTTAGGAAAAGATATTTGCAGCAAAATTGAGTCAAAATTATTTATTGAAAGGAAAATCACACTTGGCAATTTGCTAGATCTCTTTGAGAACATGACTAGCAGAGGTAATCAAGGGAGCTATTGATCTGAGTATTCTTGGACATGAAACAAACAAAGGTTAGTGACAAATTCGTTTCTTTTTTTTAGGGAACGAAATGGTCTTTCCTGATAGTTACAATGAAAGAGATGGTTCCCAATAAAAGACAGAGATTAAGTCGCTTGTAGATATACTTCAATGTGATACGATTCACTTTCAGCTCCTAATTACCCCAGAGATGGAGGGGGTGAGTTGCTTTTCTTCACTCTTCAACTCCACAGCATGGAGGTACAGACATGAAACCGCGAGAGATGGAGTTCTTGCATTGGGAACCAGCGAAACTGAAGGAACTAGGCAAAAGTGAGGACTGCAGATGCTTGAAAACTGATTTTAGATCAGAAAATGCTGGAAAAGCACAGCAGCATCCGAGGAGCAGGAAAGTCGATGTTTCTGTTGCCAGTCTTTCTGCGTTCCGCAAACAATTTTCGTTTTTGGCTCAGATTTCCAGCAACTGCAGCTATTTATATTATACTGGATTAGTGGTGCTGGAAGAGCACAGCAGTTCAGGCAGCATCCAACGAGCAGCGAAATCAACGTTTCGGGCAAAAGCCCTTCATCAGGAATAAAGGCAGTGAGCCTGCAGCATGGAGAGATAAGCTAGATTATGTTAACATTCATAATGTTTTGGACAAAACCAATGACCTGCTAGCATTGGAAAATCGGCAGAAGTACTGGTACACCGACATGTTAGCTGAACAATACAACCATTCCATGAGCGGGAATACGATCAGGGCCACGGTGCTGAGAGTACCGAATCCTCACAAGTAAATTACAAGACAATGCGATAGATACTATCGTATTTGGTGTAAATAAAACACCGTTTATGAACATTTTCGTTGCAGATTATTTTCAACTTGTCTTCGTAGATTTACAAAGTGGGAAAAGGCCATTCCGCCTGTGTGCATTGCGGTTAATCAGAGAGCCATCTATTCTAGTCGCAGTTTCACAACTTCGGCCCAAAGTCTCGTGTGTTCTAATGTTCCCAGGGCAAATGTCAACGTCTTTATCCTGTGTTCTTACAATGGCACAATAATGGGGCAGATGTATGACACTTGCACAACGACTTGTAATTTTTTTGAGGAACTGACGCTCATTTTCACCCACAAAGGGAGACACACAGAAAGATACCCCCAAACCGACAGAGGTCTCCGTTGTGGTGAGCTGGAGTTTGAAATGGACAATAGGACAAATGCAACTTTTAAATGCGGAAGCACAGAAGCGACGCCCGGGCAGGACTTTACAGGGGAGCATCAACGTGGGGCATGCTTGAAGCAAGACATCCCTCTCGAGCCAGGTAGGGCTCGAACCTACAATCTTATGATCCGAAGTCGGACACGTCATCCATTACGCCAGTGGCCCAATAGACACGCTTGCCAACGGCAGAATGTCGATATGTAATGCCATGGACTTTCACGGAATCAGAATTAAAAAGGTGAACAAGCAGCGAAGATAATCACCAACACTGCTTCACTTCGAAGTTTCCAATTTGTGAAGCAGTGCCTTTCACTGGCAAAGGAGAAACATTTGTCCACAGCTGCCTGCTTCAGGGTCGCCTCCTTCTCTGCTGGAAGTGTCCATCGTTTTACTCACAGTCACGACGCGATTTCCTGATCCAGTCCAGTGAAAACGTGTCATGGTGTCGTCCAATCAGGACCCTGCCAAAACTCAGCGAGAGACCTCTGGTCATTTCGAGCTCAGGATGTGAAATTAGACGAGCTGCGTGACACCTTTTCTTGGCGCCGCCACTTCACTGCAAATTAGCGGCTCAAAACGAGCCGTTGTTAGCATCAGCTTGATTTGTACCTTCCTGCAATGCATTTGCGAAACAACATCAGATAGATCCCATCCGGCCCAGGGGACTTATCTATTTTCACACTCTGCAGTATTTCTAATATCTCTTCCTTGTGAAGCTCAATCTCTTCTAGTCTAGACGCAAGTATCTCTGTATCTTCCTCGCCAACATTTTCATTATCTATAGCGAACTCTGTCGAAAAATATTTATTTAGTACTTCCTCTATCTCCACTGACTCCACACACGACTTCCCACTATTATCCTTGATTGTCCCAAATTTAACTCTCGTCATCCTTTTATTGCTGACATACCTATGGAAAGCCTAAGGGTTAACCCTGATCCTATCTGCCAACGACTTCTCATGTCTCCTCCTGGCTATTCTCAGCTCTCTTTTTAGGTCTTTCCTGATATCGTTGGAACCCTCGAGCGCTCTAACTCAGTTTTCACATTTTGTCCTAACATAAGACTTCTTGTTCTTCTTGACCAGGGATTCCACTTCCTTAGTAAACCACGGCTCACGCGTTCTATATCTTCCTCCCTGCCTGACAGGTACATACTTATCTAGGGCACACAGGAGCTTTTCCTTGAATAAGCTCCACATTTTTAATGTGCTCACCCCCTACAGTTTCCTACCAAACTCTGCGCTTCCTAAATCTTACCTCATTGCATCGTGATTTCCCTTCCACCAGCTGAAACTCTTGCTCCGTGGAGTACACCTATCCCTTTCCATCACGAAAGTAAACCTGAGAGAATTGTGATCGCTGTCTCCACAGTGCTCACCTCCTTCCAAATCTAAAACCTGGCCAGGCTCGTTACCCAGTACTAAATCGAAAGTGGCTTCTTCCCTTGAAGGCATGTCTACATACTGTGTCAAGAAGCCCTCCCACACACACTGGACCAAAACTGACCCATCTATTGTACTCGTACTTTAGTGATCTCAGTCAATATTTGGATATTGTCTTGAGTGTTCCAGAATTTCTCATTGTCCCACAGTCCAGATGAAGTTTGTATTCCTCACGTACGGGAGCGAGAATTCTTTCAATGTCTCAGATCAGTTCCTGTGCCGAGAACATCAGAGTCAATGTCCCTTCCTCTACTCGGACTGACAATTTACACTTCTTCAATCTCATATGATCTATTTCCCAAAGAGTTTCTCAAGATTTCCAAAGCTGGAGCCTAAATTATATGGTTTGCTTCCTAAACATTTTTCCAACTGCCAACTGACAATATTTTCACAGTATCTCTTCACAATCCTCTGGCTTGCACCATGTCCGGGATGGGAAGTCCCATTTGGTGGAGAGAGTTCCTTGGCTGGTGAGTTTCACTTTGGAACAAAGATGGTTAAGTGACAATTTCCTGCGGTTGTTTGTAATGGTGGGAGAGGGAGCGGTGGGGAATGAGCACTCTGACGAGCAGGAGGAAGTATTGCCACTGATCAGAGTCAGAGAACAGAGGACAAGGGATTAAAGGAATCTAATGAAAAGCAGCACTTCTGCTCAGGGAGTTCAATAACAACTGCAGAAACCCGATGTGTCGAGCAGTGTATCTGGAAAGAGAAACCGAGATAATGTTTTAAATGTGGAGCATTTCTGATGAAGAACTCGAGTTTCTCAAGTCTAATCAAATTACAGGCCTGGTTTGCAAAACAGGCTTTCTGAACTTTGAATTGTTCCAGCAGGTAAGCATTCATAACGTAGTCAGCAGGATTCGAACCTACGTGGGACAACCCCAATGGATTTCTAATCCATCGCCTTAACCACTCGGCCATGACTACCGACAGCGCTGCGTGCTGAGCACTGACCAAATCAGCCGTGATCTCATTGAAAGCTGCCGCTGACTTGAGTTAAATGTTTCACTCTCCATTCATACCTTTGCTGTCATTTGTAAGGTGCGAGACACCAATGTAAAAGAAGAAAAGCACAAAGTTAGGAAAAGATTTTTGCAGCCAAATGGAGTCAAAATTATTTATTGAAAGGAAAATCACACTTGGCAATTTGCTAGATCTCTTTGCGAACATGACCAGCAGAGGTAATCAAGGGAGCTATTGATCTGAGTATTCTTGGACATGAAACAAACAAAGGTTAGTGACATATTCATTTCTTATTCTGCCGAAGGAGCTGGTATTTCCAGATGCTCACAATGACAGAGATTTTTCCCAATTAAAGACGGCAAATAAGTCCCATCTCACGCTGACACCATCGTGAGCGCTGCTGTTTCACAATGCCACAGAGTCAGGGTCAATTCCCGCCTCAAGCAACTGAATGTGTGCAGTTTGCACATTCTCCCCGTGGCTGTGTGCGCTTGCTCTGGTTTTCTCCCACTGTCCAAAAATGTACCGGTTTGTTGAAATGGCCATGCTAAATTGACGGAGGTAAAGGAGAGGAATGCATTTGGGCTCAGGCGAGTCGGTATGGAGTTGCTGGGCCGAAGGGCCTGTTTCCACATTGTAAGTATTCTAATCTACAGTAATCAATGACCAAGGTACGGCGCACGTTGTTCGATGGGGGCATATTAGACTTTTCGATTGTTTTTCTTCAAAGTTTCTTTACAATTCAAACGGGAGAGGAAGAGGGGAAATGAATGTCTCCCATAATTCTTGCCTTCTTTTATCATTCACAGGCGGTATTTTTTCCTGTACGTTTTTCTTTTACACTGTGGTTACTGTTAGTGTTCTTGTAAGCTACACCGGCTGGTTTCCTCTTTCCTCAATGTTCCTCATCTCTACCCAAACTCACTTTCCATCCTTATCTCCTGAATCAAAGTAATCTCAACCATTGCATAATTGCCACGGAAACTGGGCTTTTCACACGCATGTGTATGTCATTTTCCAATATTAATTGATCGTTTACTGTGTTGCAAATGCGCACGAGAAGAGTAAAACAAAATAGAGGCCGGTGGTCCTGGGTTTGAAACGCACGTAATTGCAGCTAAAACGCAGATTACTGCACACAATGCGATCACGGAAGCATGCAGCGAACCGCCAGGAAGCACACAATAAGTACAATGCTGAATGTCATGTCAGGAACAGGACTAGAAACACAACAGAAATACGTCTCTTGGGTACTATTTTGGACGTATTTCTCAATGAGCTATCGTGTTTTACATATGTTCCATCGGGAGTTACCTCACACAAGGAAGTAAGCAGTGCTGCAGACGGTCATATAATCCGAGTTGCAAGTCCCTGAGTCAGAGACACTCAGTGCCCTGTGTGTACCTACAAGGAACAGCTGTGCATGTGGTTTACAGTGTAACTGAACTGCATGAATGCAGCTCGATGGTCGTCTGTCTGCTTCTCCTCTATAGTTTTCTGTGCAGTCCCTGCGTGCAATCTTGTCAACTACGTTTGTCCGGCACAAGATGAGCGTTGGTCACTTGTCTCTGAGAGAGGCTGTTGGTTTATGTGTTGTCATAATTCCGAGTGTAAGGAGGAATCTGGCTGTCAGTTCCCAGAAACTTACTTTAATAAATGGAAGCGTGCTTTTTAACTTGCCGTGTGGCATGTACTCGTTGCAAAGTTCGTGCACTGAGAATCACGTTTCGGGACTATCCAATTTTGGCAAAGAATTTGTGTGGCATTCACGAGTTGCCACGACCAGCTATCCCTAGTAGCAATAGGGACAAATGGCAAGAACTATAAATTCGATTAGAGCAGCACAAGTTTAATGTGACAGGGCAAACAGAAGGCAGCCAGAAGATCTCTGGGTGTAGGGCAATCACCCAAGGTACCTTTACATATGAAAGTCTGTGCATCAGTGGAATCTGGGACCAAAGTAGTCTATGTTGGTTATTCATATTCCAGACAACTTGCGTTGTTCCCCGTTTACTCTGAAAGTGAATAGACATACTTATTTCACCGTTATTTCGAAAGAAGATCCTGCATTGAATCTGTTCGCCGTTTTTAGATGTTGTGGCGAAAAGGTGGGCAATCACGATGTGAAACGTTGCTATACTTTCATTTCCTTCATTACTGTCCTGGTGAGGGAGAAAGGTGATTGGTTCTCTCGATCAGATGGGGGCACCGGCGCATTGATGGCCTAATTTAATCACGGATATACTTGAAAATGTTCACTTTTAATGGTTCGTTGTTGTGTTTTGTTTTATGATACTTGAGCACTTTCTGGGACTTGGCAATACACTAAATCTCCAGTAGGTTTGGAATTGCGTCGCTGTTATTTGTGCGAGCAGTTCATGTCAGAGACGACTCACGGTGCCTCACAGACAGCACTTAATGGTCATTGGAAGCAAATATCCTGTAAACCTTCATCTCTGGATCGGTTGGGCTCACCCACCCTCCAAACAAAATAGCCAAACTCGCTGGCTGAGTTACAATCATCATGCGTTTTTTTGCAAATGGTGTATTCAAACTGTTGCCGGTGGCTTCAGCATCTCAGACTTGTCGAGCATGGAAACAAATCCCGCGATCCAACTTGCCCTTGCTGAATAGATAAACGAAATTAATCCATACATTTCTGCCAATATTTGTGCCTTATCTCTCCGAGGTCTTCCTGACTATACACCCATTCAAATGCCTTTGAAATGTTCTGAGTGCACCAGACTCTGCCACTAAATGTGGCAATTCATTCCACACACACAAAAGTTCTGTGTGAAAAATATTAGTCCCTCACATCCCTTTTAAATTTTTCCTCTCTCACATTAAACGTTTGCTATGTAGATTTGAACTCGCGTGTCTTGTGAAGAAATGCTCCCTGACTATTTACTGTGTTTCCTCATGATTTTATAAGCTTCTGTGAGGCCATATCTAAGCACTGAAGCTCCTGGGAATCTGACGAAGCCTATTCAGTTTCGTTCTCATGTCCAAGCTCGGCAAACCTTGCAAACCCTTGTAAATGTTTTCTAAACTTACACTTGCAAGAAGTGTGTCCAGCTGCAGCACTTGTTTGACCGTGTGGCCACTCTGGAGCTACGGGTGGACTCACTGTGGAGCATCAGCAATTCTGGAGAGTTATGTTGCCTCCCAGGTGCTCAGGCCAGGGATGTCGCCCATTGGCTGAAGAGATTTGAAAAGGGGATCGTGAACAGTCAGTTGTCTTGGTGCATACAGGCACCAACGAAAAAAAAACGAGATGAGGACCTGCAGGGAGAATTCAGGGAGCTAGGAGAGAAATTAAAGAGGAGGAACTCAAAGGTAGTAATCTCGGGATTGCTGCCAGTGCCATGTGACTGCCAGCGTAGAAGTGATTAAAAAACGGCACGGTGAACACGTGAGTTGAGGAATGGTGCTGCAGGCCGGGTTTCAGATTTTTTGGATTTTGTGACCAGTTCTGGGGAATGTGGGACTATAAGAAAATTGACGATCTACATCTGAACCAGACGGGAACGAATGTCCTTTCGGGAGTTTTTGCTACTGCTGTTGGAGAGGTTTTATACTAATGTGGCAGGGGGCTGGGAACCACAAGAGAAAACAAGTCGGCAGTGAGGTGGAAACTGGAAACGCTAAGAATCTGGAAGATAGCATTAATAATGGGAAGAGTAGGCAGACAGCAGATGAATGCAAAAGAACTGGTGGCCTGAAATGCATCTACTTTAATGCATGGAGTATAGACAGATGAACTTAGGGCTTAGGTTGGTGCCTGGGAATATGACGTTATTGTGATCACAGAGATTTAGTTGAAGGAAGGGCATGGTTGGCAACCAAATGTTCTAGGATATAGACGCTTCAGATAGGACAGGGAGGGAAGTAAAAGGGGAAGGAGTTGCATTGCTGGTCAGGGATGGTATCATGGCTGTGCGAAAGGAGGACACCATGTAGGGCTTGGGTCGTGAGACACTATGGATGGAGCAGTGAAATAAGAAGGGTGAGGTTAGATTTTTGGGGCTGTATCACAGAGAGCGTGAGGTGTAAGAAAAAATAGTTCAACAGATCATGGAAAAACGTAGAGGCAATAATTTAGTGTTGATTGGAGATTTCCTTTTTCCCAACATTGACCGGGATACTCTTAGCGTCAGAGGTATGGATGGGATACCATGTGTAAGAAGCCTCCAGGTGAGTTTTCTGGAGCGGTATATCAATAGTCTGACGAGGGAATAGGCCATATTGGAGCTGATATTGGGGAATAAGCCAGGGCTGGTGATAGCAGTTGCCGTGGGTGATTTCTTTGGGAAGTGTCCAATATTCTGTAAGTTTTAGAATACTCATTGACAAAGATGAGAGTTGTCCTGAGGAAAGAGTACTAAACTGGGCCAAAGCTAATTATATCAAAATTATGCAGGAGGTCGGAAATGTTGATTGGACACAGCTATTTGTAGGAAAGTCCACAGTTCATATGTGGCAGGCTTTCAAAGATAGGTAAAATATAGTGCAGGATAGGCATGTCCCGTTGAAGGAAAAGGATTTAAAAGGCAATATTCGTGAACTGTTGATGACAGGACAATTGTACGAATCGCCAAGAGGAAAAGGGAAGCATACATAATGCCTCGGCAGCTAACAACATAATGGTCCCTGGAGGAACATGAGAAGAGTAGGATATGTATTAAACGAGGAATCAAGAGGGTTAAAAGGGGTCATGAAACAACTTAACGCTAGCATAATTAAGGAGAATCCTAAAGCGTATTATTCATATATAAGAAGCAAGCGGGTAACCAGAGAAAGGATTGGTCCACTAAAGGAAAATTAAGGAAGGCTGTATGTCGAATCTGAGAGAGTGAATATGGTTCTGAATGATTATTTTGCATCAGTGTTCACTGAGGAGAGGAGCATGATGAATGTTGAGTCTAGAGTAAGACATTTGATTAGTCTGGATCATGTTGACATAAGAAGGGAAGCTGTGTTTGGCAGGCTAGGGGTACTTAATGTGGACAAATCCCCAGGAACGGATGGGATCTATTCCTGGTTCATGAGTGATGTGAGAGAGGAAATAGCTGGTGCCCTGACAGATATCTTCGTGGCATGCTTCAGCACAGGTGACGTTCTGGCCGACTGGAACGTTGCTCATATTGTCCCTTGTACATGAAGGATAGTCGGGATATTACTGATAACTACAGAACAATGGGCCTAACATCAGTGTTGAGAAAGTTGCTGGAGAAGGTACTGAGGCATAGGATCTATTCATATTTAGAAAATAATGTGCATATCAATGAGATCCATAGTGTTTTTCGGGGAAGTGCCCAAGTTGATAGATGAAGGAAAGGCTGTTGATGTCATATACATCCACTTCATTAAGGAGTTAGATAAGGCTCCCCATGGTAACCAAATACAGAACGTAAAGTAATATGGTGTGCAGGGTGTTCTAGACAGGTGGATAAAGAATTAGTTGAGCAATGGGAGACAGAGAGTGGCAGTGGAATGGGGTTTCTGGAAATGGAGAAAGATGACCAGTAGTGCTCCACAGGGGTCAGTGTTGTAGCCACAGTTGTTTGTGATATACTTAAATGATCTGGAAGAGAGCACTGTTGCAATGATCAGAAAGTTTGCAGATGACACGAAGATTTCTGGACTAGCAGAACTTATAAGTGACTGTTAAAGAATACAGGAGGATATAGATATACTGGAAAGTTGGGCGGAGAAGTGGCAGCTGGAGTTCAAAACAGACAAATGTGAGGTGACGCATTTCAGTCAGTCTAATTCTAGATGGGGTTATACAATGAACAGAAGAGGTTTGGGGTAAAAAAAAGTTGATGGACAGAGAGATCTGTGAGTGCAGATCCATTATACACTGAAGGTTGCTGCACAGGTGGATAGAGTAGTCACGCAGGCATATAGTATGCTTGGCTTCATTGGATGGGGTATTGAATAAAATGGCTGGCAAGTCATGTTAAAATTGAACAATACATTGGTCTGGCCACACTTGGAATACTGTGTAAATTTCTGGTCGCCACATTACGAAAAGGATGTGGACGCTTTGGAGAGGGCGTGTAAAAGGTTTAAGCGGATGTTGCCTCATATGGAAGGTGCAATCTAGGAAGAGAGGTTGAGTAGGATAGGTTTGTTTTCATTAGAAAAAAGTAGTTTGAGGTAGACCTTTTTTGAGGTTTACAAAATCATGAAGGGTACAGACAGGGTAGATAGAGAAAAGTTTTATTTCCCAGGTTGAAGGATTAAAAACGAGAGGTCACGCTTTCAAGGTGAAAGGTGAAAAGTTTAAGAGGGATACACGTGGCATCTACTTGACACAGCGGGTGGTGGGTGTCTGGAACGCAGAGACGGGAGAGGTAATCATGGTAGATACATTAAAGAAGCGTCTGGACAGATGCATGGGTAGGTGGGGAGCAGAGGGATACAGATGCTTAGGAATTGGGTGACAGGTTTAAACAGTAGATTTGGATCGGCTCAGGCTTGAATGGATGAAGGGCCTGTTCCTTGTCTGTACATTTTTTTGGTCTTCTTAAATTACGCCAACTTCATTACAAAATTTGCGAGGTCTAAGTGTCTGAAGTGAATCCATCCTGAAACACTAGTCATAACAAATCTGAGTGTTGGTTATTGTGGAGTAGCGTAGTCGAGCGGTCTAATGTGCTGGATTTTAAGCTTCAGTTTCTATCGAATCGTGGCTTCAAATACCAGCATTGTCAGTGAGCAACTCTGTGGACATGTATGTGAGAGAAACTGCGCATGTGTGGATGCCTTTTAATTTGAGTGTTTGCAGATCCTCAGTGTGCTTACCCTCTCGGTGATAAAATCAGCGACCGTCTCTGAAAACAACGCAAGTTCCTGCTGTCCAACATATCCTCATATCCCGTCGGTAACTTTGCTTTTGGATATCTGCGTTGCCAGTTTCTGTATCTGAAATGGTCAGCGCAGTTGGCTGAAATGTTGGTGGTTTGAGCCCACCCAGGGAATAAGCCTCAAATATTTCAGCACAAGCATTTACCCGACCATGTATTGCCATTGTAACCGGGAAAACTCATCCATGATTCACCCCAAGTCCGCAGGGAGTGAGACGTTTTCACGCAGCAGAATATGGCATCACTTTCTAAGCTCCCGATGCCAACAGAAAGCGGCCACTGCAAATTCAATCAGCGACTTTCTGCCAAGCCATGGGAAACAACTCGTGGAAACTCCTTCCTTAGTAACAGCTCTTTAACAGCTCCTGTTAAAGGAGCAAAACTGTCACTTTAAATTGGAAAGGGCTTCAGGACATTGGAATGTTGCTCCTGTTCTTGTAACGTGTTATAAATAAAACTCCTGACTTCAAAATAAGAAGTGGTAAATGTTTTAGGTAGAAAGAACAAAGAAAGTGTTGATTGAGACGACTCTGTCTCGTCAGCAGATGGGAAATGCCCAAAACTGTAAACGGAAATGATTGGGTTTCCTGAGGTAATTTCCCGACTGATTTACTGTCTGCCAGAGAGATTGGAAATCACATCAGTGACATAAAGGTGAGGGTAAAAATATGAAGATATTAAGGTTGAACCTTAAATCCAGGGAATAGATTGTAATTCTTTGAAGGAATAACTGAAGTGAATGGTGTGAATGATATTTTTGTGATTAGGAGGAATGAACTGGATCCTAACAAATTGCTGATGAATTATGCTTGCAATGTAATAGCAAACTAATCCACAGTGCACCGTGCTTGGTTATCTTTGTCGGTGCAGGGTGAGATGCTTCATCTGAGGGTGGTGGGTGCAAGCCTCACAATGGGCGCTTTCACTGCTTAATACAATTCCAGCTCTTCGTTCCACGTGCAGTATTGTTGCTCTTTCATTGACACATCTGTCCACCTGCTTTTGATCACACGTCGGTTTCTGAGTGAACACTGTTTCCATTTTACTGGAGGCGCCAGAGACAACTTTATCAGTGCAGCCAAAAATACAATGAATGATGTCCGTTTGAAAACGTGAAGTTCCAAACCAACCGTGCACTACCCAAAGTGTTCAAAGGCATGGAAAGCGAATTGCCACTTGCGAAGGGTCTGACAGAGACGGATCAATGTCACATGGGTCCTGAACCAACTTTCAGTGATTCAGATTGTTCTGATGGAAACCGAAGGGCACTCTCCCTCAACGTTTTGCAATTGCTCCTCTTGTGTTTAATGTAATGAACAGTTTATTGTCAGTAACGAGAATGGAGGTGCGGCAGGATCGTGAGGTTTCAGTGTGGGACATAGACACAGTAAGTCAAATATCGCCAGAGCACGGGAGAGCTGTTTGGTCCAGGATCACTGCCATCTTCTGTTTCTAAACCAACAAATGAAAATACTGGAAAATCTCAGCAGGTCTGGTAGCATCTTGGAAACATAAATCGATTTAAGACTGCGGGACTAGTGACACGTCTTTTCCATGTCCATCTCCACCTGCTTTTGCACACTCTTCCTTTTTATTGAATGTCTCCTGACTTCCAACTTTATATTCAGCTTCTCTTTTATTACTTCCTCTCCAACCATTTTCCCAGTCTCCAATTTTGTATCAGACCTGTTCCATCTTTCACATTGCCCAGGACTTAGAACTGAACAAATAACCCTGTGTCTATTTCCTTAGATAGCAGATGGCCAGAGACTGGAAGGCAGTGTGGTTCCGAAAACTCATCCATGATTCATCCCGAGTCCACAGGGAGCAAGACGGTTACACGCAGCAGAATACGACACCATGTTCTCCATTTCCCCCGATGCCAACTGAAAGCGGCCACTGCAGCTTCAATCAGGTCTTCCTGCCAAACCCTGGGACACAGCTCGTGGAAACTCCTTTCTCATTAACTGCTCTTCCCGTGGGAAAGGAACAAAACTTCAATTTTAAATTGGAAACGGCTTCAGGAGATTGGAAAGTTGTTCCTGTTCTTGTAACGTGTTATAAACAAAACTCCTGTCTTGAAAATAAGAAGTGGTAAACGTTTTAGGCAGGAAGAACAAAGAAAATGTTGATTGTGAGGACTCTGTCTCGTCAGCAGATGGAAAATTCCCAATACTGTGGACAGAAATGATTGGGTTTCCTAAGGTAATTTTCCGACCTATTTACTGTCTGCCAGAGTGACTGGAAATCACTTCATATGAAAATATTCGAGTTGAATCTTAAATGCCAGGACAAGTGTTAAATAGATTGTAATGTTTTGAAGAAATAACAAAAGTGAAAGATGTGAATTATGTTCTTTGTGATTGGGAGGAATGAGCTGGATCTTTGCAAATTGCTGTGCCAGGTGAATTGTGCTCAGAATAAAATAGCAAACTAATTCGTCGTGTGCCAAGCCTGGATATCTCAGTTCGGTGAAATGTGAGGTTTTTAATCAGAGAGTCGTGCGTCCAAGCTCCATAATAGTCGTTTTCACTGTTTAATAGATTTCCACCTTTTCGTTCCACATGCAGAATTGCAAACCAACGCTGGTGGAGCGTTCTTGTTGCTTTTGTTGACACATATGTCCTCCTGCTTTGATCACATGTCGGTTTTTGAGTGGAAACTGTCTGAACTTTACTGGAAATGCCAGAGACAACTTTGTCAGTGCAGCTGAAAATACTATGAATGA
The DNA here is from genome assembly GCF_047496795.1 of Chiloscyllium punctatum. Lineage (NCBI taxonomy): Eukaryota > Metazoa > Chordata > Chondrichthyes > Orectolobiformes > Hemiscylliidae > Chiloscyllium > Chiloscyllium punctatum. Next base: position 41,127,054 of record NC_092751.1, on the reverse strand, counting down.
CGTCCATTTCAAAACGTGAGATTCCACTACATCCGTGCACCAACCCAAGTGTTCAAAGACATAGAACGCGAATGGCCATTTGGTAGTGGTCTGACAGAGACGGCTTAATGTCTCATGCGTCCTGAACAACAATTAACTGATTCAGAATGTGCTGATGGAACGGAACGGAGCTCTCTCTGAACGTTTTGCAATTGTTCTTGTTGTGTGCTCATGTAAGTTTATGTCATGAACAGTTTATTGCCAGTAACGAGGGTGGGGGTGGGGAAGCATTCTGAGGTTTCAGTGTGGGACAAACGTGATTTGATCGAACGGGTAAGTCAAATATTCCTAGAACATGGGAGAGCTGATTGGTCCAGGATCACTCCCATTTTCTGTTTCAGAATCAACAAATGAAATTGCTGGAAAATCTCAGCAGGTCCGGTCGTATCTTGAAAACGAAAACCGAATGAGATTTCGGGACTGGTGACACTTCTTTTTCCATATCCATGTCCCTCTGCCTTTCTACAAACTTCCTTTTTATTGAATATCTCCTGACTTCAAACTTTATATTCAGATTCACATTTATTGCTTCCTCTCCAAACATTTTCCCAGTCTCTAAAATTGTATCATGCTTGTTCTATCTCTCACTTTGCCCACGACTTCCAACTGAACAAATAACTCTGTTTCTATTTCCTTAGATGCCAGATGGCCAGAGATTGGAAGACATAGGAGGACGGTTAGTGCTTTCAGAATATCTAGTCTGCTCCGCCATTCGATCTTGGCGAATATCGTTCTTAACCCCATTCTCCAGTCCTGTCCCTGAACACTTACTCCCCAGTCTTAGGATCCAGTCTTTTTCCCAGAGTGGGTCCTAATCCGTCCTAAAACCCTCCACATGTGTTGGCAGCTGTTACACCGTGTCTACGTGTCATCAATCTCAGTTTCAGTGATTCTCGGCAAACACGAACTGTTCTGAGCAGCTCAGTCTGGTCTCTGGCCCCACTGTGATCCTGCGGGGGAGCAGTAATCATCTTCATCTCCTACGGAAAGGATCGGCGCTTCAAAAAAAAAATGGACAGAAAGAAAGATAGGCTTGTGTGTCAAGATATGTGGAGGTAATTGCTTTCTCACCTGGTCAGTAAACCTTACTCTGTATATCCCCACACATTCTAGCTGTTGTGGTGAAAGGGAATACAAGTACAATTAATTGCCATCTATGCTTTTATTCGATATGTATTCTTCCTTGTTCTGAATATGCAGGGATGTTTCCAGCACTGATGGTCACCATTTCTAAGAGTGCATGCCGCGAGCCCTGATATTTTCTGGAGAGTAGCCGTATCAGTTTGTGCGAAAATGTCCCAGTACAAAGCTTAGAAGAAACATTGTTGTTCCCTCTTTCCGGACGACAGTCTTTCATATCATGATCGATGGGGCTTTATTGCATACTCATCAGCAAGCCTTGTTTTGAATTTATTCGCCCAATACTACTGTAGCGGTGGAATGAATATAATTCCGAATACCTGCTGCGTGAATTTCATTTTCAAATTACTATTCGCAGTGGTCCTTCATATGTGGTGATGTTTATATCACTGCTGGCCATCCTGTTTTAGAGTACAGTTACATAAGTTCCTCTGTCTTGGCACTGCAGGGAAAATTGTCTGCGCCTTTTCAGCCAATATTTCCTGGATAATTCAACATGCTATTCTTTATTTTTTCGATCATGTCCACTTTAAAGACACAGTTACCGGGCACTGATCCTTTCTGTAACAACAGTACCGCATTTGCTTTACATGCGAAGGTGTCCCGGATCAGTAACAAGGAGAGCATTCATTTCCTTCTGTCACAGCGAACACTGGATTCATGATGTTAGCCTCTGTCAAATGCATCCGAAAATGTGCTCTGAAAGCTTCATTTGAACGCTGTCTGGCGTTTCTCAACGTGTGTCAACCAAAACCAGAAATCCTCGATCATAGTTTGGAGCAGTTCACATATTCGAGTTTCGAAGCAGCAGACACGGATACAGTTAATTCACAATGAAAAGATTTACAGGCACAGATGAACTATCGACTCTTGTTCTCATACTGTTACTCATATTACCGTGTGGCCTGAAGTCTAAGCCATGTTGTCACTGAAAATGAGGAAATCACAGACAGGCTGCCGAATGACAGTATGTATTTTGTTTTCTTGTTCTCACAGAGTTCCAGGAAAGTATGACAGCTAGGGAGAGGAATGCAAGTCACGTGCAGCTCTGGTGAAACACCTTCTGTCTGATTCAGTCATCAACAAGAAACGTGAATGCGACTAAAGCGGGAAACCTTTTCACAATCGAACAAAGAGCAATCACGGACAGTGACCACCTCTTTGACATCTCAGATCGCCTTTGACCTTCCCTGAATATGTATAGGAACTAATTTTTGCACACCTCAAAGTGAGAACTGTTTGATTTACCGACAATAAGTGAGTCACATGTCCTTGATTCCCACATAGGTTTCCAACTCAGCTTGCAGCCAGGTGGCAGTTGCTCATGGCTCTGCTGGATAATGCACTATTATGGAGAAATAAAATGAAAGTTGGAACTCTTATTGGCTCTGGGTTTCGAATACTCTTGCTACGTGTTCTGCCATTCTCGGATTCCAGTGCTAAACCAGTTTTTCAGTTCATCTGAGCAGCAGGAAAGTCGGCGTTTCTGGCAGGAGCAGAATTCATCATCTCCAGTGATCACTTTATCTGAGGAGAGCAACGAGCAAAGTTTCACACAGCGACTAATCGGAATTGCATTCTGTTTCAACAAGGCAGCAGATATGGTCTAGCAAATTCAAAGCCATATTTGCTGATGAGAACAACAAGCACGACCGCTCAGATAGAGCAATTTCTCCCCACCGCTTTTTCTGCAGAACTGGTACAGTTGCTGTGAGTCTGCTGCAGGGTATCATCAGGTACATGCTCTTGGGTTTCTGGTTTTGGCCTGTGTGCTCGCGTGGCTGAGCGACCTGAGACTCTGATTTCAGATTTCAAATCTTAAGAAGGCTTGTGTTTGCATCCCTGCGTGGCCACGTGTACTAATGGATTAAGCTGGCAAAGTTTTGCAGGGATGAGTTTTGTTAAAGTTGAACAGAGAAAGTAGTAATTTCTTCTAACCCGGCTGTGATGTGGCACAGCAGAAAACAACCAATATGTCAATGCCCATGTTTTCTCCTTCTGCTCTACTTGTCACGTTCCCCTCCAGCTCGAAAGGCCACCAGCATAATATACGACTCAAAAACAGGCTGCGCCAAACTTTCATATTCCAGACAATTTGCATTTTTCACAGTTTCTCTGAAAGTGAATGGAGATATTTATTTCTCTGTTGATGTGAAATTAGGTTCTACATTGAATCTGCTCGCAGTTTTTGCGAAACGGAGGGAAATTGCGATACGAAACTTGGTTACTTTTCCCTAATTTCCTTAATTTCTGTCCTGATGAGAGAGGCTGGTGATTGGTCCTCTCGATCCGGTGGAGATATCAGCCCAATTGTTAACCTCATCTCATCGAGACTGTAATTGGTAATCTTCACTTTTCATGGTTCATTGTTCGTCAGTTCTGATTCATGTTACTTGGGCACTTTCCTGGAAGAATTGGTGCTCTAAGGCGCCAGTACGTTGAAAGCACCATTTGGAATTGCCTCGCTGCAATTTGTGTGAGCAGCTCATGACCCAGACGACTCGCTCTGCCTCACAGACAGCATTCATGAGTCCGTGTGTATGAAAATATGTTCTTTTTGTCAGTTCTGCTTCTGTTCATGAGTTGTCAGGTTTTGGTTTCGCTGGAGACACACACACAGGCAAAGATCCACATGCACACATATATTTTGCGTGGTGAATTTTTTTGGTACTTTCAGAGTTACATTGCACTTTGCTCAGAAACCACATACATTCATGTAGAACTCTGAGCTCAAAAACTGCATGAAATTATGTAAAACTCTGTTATTTCACTTTTTGGATTGGAATCAATCTAAATATCAGGTCATAGACAGAGAACTCAGGGGGCTAACATCTTCAACATATTGTCTAGCTATTGCCATTGTTAACAGCTAACCCGAGAATGCAATTTAAAAAAAAAAGGGTTTTGTGATTTACATAGAATACAGTGATAGTTTCACTTCTTTCAACAGATGAAAGGCTGAACAGACAATCAATTCTTCAGTGTATAATTTCAGTTACATCACACTGCAAATTTTTGCTATAAATTCTGTGTTACGATCGAGCCCTCCACAAACACCTGATGAAGGAGCATCGATCCGAAAGCTAGTCTGCTTCCAATTAAACCTGTTGGACTATAACCTAGTGTTGTGTGATTTTTGACTTGGTGCACCCCAGTCCAACACCGGCATCTCCGAATCACAACTTATTCTCGACAGCTTGCAAGTGTTCCCTTAGAAACTGCAGCTTTTTGGAAACGTATTACTGGGACAAAGTCATTGCTCAATGGGATGGGATGCACCGTCAATCCCTAATTACTCGAGATATTGAGATTTTGAGTTACTCCGCAGAACCCTGGATGTCCTCAGTAGCGGGGTATAGGCATGATGCCATGAGGCAAGGATTTAGAAGTAATGACATTGAAGGAACAGCGAGATATGTTCAATTGGGAAACGCGAGAACTTTGGAGGGGTAATTGCGGTGATAGCTTTCGCTTGTATTTGCTGCCATTGTCCTTCCAGACAGATGCTGATCGATCACTGAATTGTTCTGGCAGGACCCGTGTGTGTGTTCTGGGTGCAACCAGGATTTAGTTTACATTCCGATTAATCACAAGAAGAGAATGAAATCCTGTTCTGGGCAATGCAAACTCAGACTCGTATGCAGGGATGTCCATTGATACTGCAGTAGCCTTTGGGACCTGTACAAACTCTAGTGCCTGCTCTTCACGTCATAATCGTCTTCGTCAGCAGTGTTTCTCTCTCCAAGTTTCCAAGTCGGTTCATATTATCACCCTTGGTTTCACTGTGAAGAAGGCAATGCTGTGATAATCTGCTGTTGTTCAGCAGATATACTGCAGCAAGTTAAGTAAAGACTGATGCTAACACGAGCTCGTTTTGAGCTGCGCTGATGTGTTGGCAGCAAGAAAGGCACCGTTCAACTCGCCTCATTCCGGATGACGGGCCCGAAATGACCAGTGGGTTCTCGCTGAATTAGTTCAGGCTCTGGAATGTAAAACACTTCAAGTGTGAAAGTACAGTGTAATGAAATGTTTCACAGAGTGGGGCATTCCAAGTTAAACAGTGACGGTGATAAAGTTTGCTGATTTTTCACCTTGTGAAAGCTGTTTCCCTGATGTGGACGTTTACATTACCTATAGACAAATTGTCACAGCCAGACCTGGTCTTTGGGTCAGTGACGGAATTGATAACACGCCTGACATCGAATTAGGGGATTGTCGGTTCGCATTTAAAATCACGAGGATGCAGCGAGCTAGTCCATTCCTGTTGTCTGTCGGGAATGGAAGGGTTTGGGTTTTCGAATTTTCAGTTTCTTTCGTCCAATTCAAATTCTAGCTCAGATCAACGTCTCTCATTGTCTGTAGAACTGGCTTTGGTTTAACCAAAAGCTACCTTTTGGCGGTTGAACTTGCATGTTGGAGCGGACATCTGAAGTGAAGCACAAGGAGCTGGTGAAATCCTGAGAACTCTGCCACTCTCTGGGAATGTGTCTGTATGTCTCTTTCTGTGGGAGACACGACGTGGGGAATAACACAGTGTGACTATGTCAAACTTCAATCCCATTGTTGTGTCATCTAAGATCAAAGCGAGAACCTCACTGCTATTTGCACTGGAAAAATCAGAACACATAAGGTTATGGACCAAAGCTGGAAACTGGGAATAGAATCGATTAATGTCTTTAAACCAGACTGCACCATGAGCCAAATGGGATTTTCCATTCTGCAAACCTTGAAGACGAGTAGAAACCAATCTGCAGTGAAACTGATCAGAAATGAAATGGCAAATCCATTTCATTGAGAATAAGTGCAAGAGCGTCTGTCTTCATTCCATGTAATCTCGTAATTAGGATTTGGAACTCGAACCGCAATAGTGTTGGTTCTATTCTCGGACAGGGAATGCATGTTTTATTGTGCAAATATATCGTGGTACCAGTATTTCTTACCACTGGTCCGAACCTGGTAATGCTTGGTTTTGTGCCGGGTTATCAAAAATCAAAAAGAAATATGAACTAAAAACGAGAATTGATAGAGAAACCTGCTACACCTGGCAACATCTGTGGAGAGAAACAGGTTTTTTTCTTAAGATGGACAGGAAACAGGTTAGTTAGAGATTTCTAGATTATACTGTTGGGAAAATGATAATCTTACCTGTCGAACCAGGATATTTATCAAAATCACTCTTGACCTTACAAACATCGAATTTACAATCTTAAAAGGACTTAATCAGCTGTCATGCTGCTTTCATTTTCCTGAGCTGGTGGAAGGCTATGTTTTAATGGCTACATTTGCTTTTAGTTTCCATTATTTAGCAGTCACGCCGAATGGAGAATTGTTTCTTTCAGTGTCTGCCTCAATATGTGTTTTTGTTTTTTCTATATTTGTCTCTGTATCCTCCTGGGCCTTTTGCACATTCTCCGACTCTCTGGCTGTCCATATCCCTCATTTCCTATTTCTGCTCTTGAAAAGCCTGACATTCAGAGACAGTTTGAGATTCGAACTGCTGAGAGGCTTTCCGACGTCTGGCTGGAGTCGGTCGAAGTAGTCTTACATTCTCTGGATAATGCGTCTGTCACTTCGACCTGAGGCAAGGAGACATTTCTTCCTCAAAATCTAAAGACTCTTTCGATGTTAAAGTTGATTTCCTTATCCAACAGAAAAAGAAAGTAATTACATGATAGCTGAAGAAGAACAACGATGCATTTACTGTTGGTGTACAACGAATAAATGCTGACAGCAGAGAATGAGGGTGATCATGTCGTGGTGTCAGTGCCATTACCACAACATTTCCCGGGAATGCTGCAGTGTCTCCAGCCTCACCACTTAATAATCACAAAACTGGGAATGAAGGAATGAGAATAAGAGGATGAGAAGCAGAAGTGCTTGTGGAACTGCGGGAAGAATCTCCAGGTTAAAATAGTAGTTAAAAAGAGCAACCTACTGGATTTAAACAGGAAAATGAAGCCGGAACGCGAAATCAGAATGTACAGCAATTCAAACAGGACACTGAGTTTCTCGATCAACAACACAATACTTGAGAGAAATAACGAGCTTTCAATACAATGAGCAGGCACCAGTGTGATGGGAGCTGCTTTCACCAGCTAAGCCATGGCGCCACGTTAAGAGCCAGCTTTCTCGTCCATTTGTGCAATGCCTGAACCACTTGATCACAGGAATTCGAAAACGCGTTTTCTGTATTAATGTTGCTCAGTATGAATGGCAATCAAACTCTGCTTGTGCAAAAACAGACGTTTCAATGCTGAGCATGCACAACTAAAAAGGCACAGAAAAAGACAGTATCCTCTTGCATTGGCATCCAACAGATATTTTCGTCTGTTTAAACTGACAGAATAAAGAGGATGTGCTCATCTCCTTTCACGTCCCATTAACCACGTTAATACACACGCAGGGATTTTCAAACCAAGATGAACAGGCTCATTGTTGTGAATTGGCAGCAGTGGTGTGTGAGTCATTGCGAACAGTGAGCAATAAATGCTGAACCAATAGCACTGACACTGAGCCTTGCACCATCAGCTCCACACTCACATCTTGTGTTATGTCTCCTCGGCATCAGTGCATTTGACTTTAATTATTCTACCCTGCACCTCTCCTCAAGTTATTCCCGACCACTTGCAGTGTCGAATTAGAACATGCATTTCTGGGACACAGTTGTCTTTCAATGAGATAAGATACACTGCCCATCCCTAATTATCCCAAAGATGTAGGGGACGATTTACTTTTATTAACTCCTCAAATCCTTAGTATGGAGGTACTGACAAGAAACCACTAGAGATGGTGATCCAGGATTGCGGAAAGCAGACCGACCCCAAACTGCTAACGTAACTCACCCAGGGAAGAGCAGATGGATCCCACTCTGTCAATGTAACTCAACCAGGGGACAGAAGTCTGACATCACACGATCAATGTAAATCAACGAGGAAATTATGGCCTGACCACACTCTGTTAATGTAACTCACCCAGGGAAGAGAAGACTGGCGCCACTCTGTCAATGTTAGTCATCCAGGGAAGAGCAGACTGACCCAACACTTTATATGTAACTCACCCAGAAGCTTATATCTCCACGCTTCAGGCTCACTGCCTTTATTGCTGATGAAGGGCTTTTGCCCGAAACGTCAATTTCGAAGCTATTTGGATGCTGCCTGAACTGCTGTGCTCTTCCAGCACCACGAATCCAGAATCTGGTTTCCAGCATCTGCAGTCATTATTTTTACCTCGTTTTCACTCAGTAAATGGCAGAATGACACTACTCAGAGAAGAGCAGGCTGTACCCATTCTGTCTCTGTCACTCATCCAGTAAAGAGCAGGCTGATCTGATTCTGTCAATGAAACACAAACAGCGAGACGAGCCTGACCCCACTCTGTCAAAGTAACTCACTCAGACAAGAGAAGACTTATTCCATTCTGTCTATGTGAATCATCCAGCGAAGACAGTAATGAAACCATACTTGCTGTTAAACTCAGACAGAGAAGAGCAGACTCTCACGACTCTGAGAAAGTAACACGCCCGTGGAGAAGCAGACTGACACCACTCTCTTAACGTAGCTCACCCAGGGAAGAACAGACTGAGTGGACTCTGTGATATTACTCACTCATAAAGGAGCAGACTGACCCCATTCTGTTAATATGACTCTCCCAGGGAAGAGCAGATGAAGCCCAATCTGTCAATGAGACTCAACCAGAGAAGAGCACTCTGACCTCACGCGATCACTTTAACACAACTAGGAAATTGCAGCCTGACCGCATTCTGTCAATGCAACTCACCCAGGAAAGAGCAGACTGATCCCACACTGTCCAAATAACTCACTCCGTGAAAAGCAGACTGACGCCACTCTGTCAATGTAACTCGCACAGGAAAGAGTAGACTGATGCCACTCTGTCAATGTAACTCACTGAGGGAAGAGCAAACTGACGCCACTCAGTCAGTGTTACTCACCGAGGGAAGGGCAGACTGACCCCACACTCTCAGTATAACTCAGCAGACTGATCCTACACGGTCAATAAAACTGCACTGAAGAGTAGTCTGACCCTACTCTATAAATGTAATTTACTCAGGGAAGAGCAGACTGATCCCATTCTGTCTATGGCACTCACCCAATGAATGAACACTAACCCCACTCTAACAATGTAACTCGCCAGAGAAGAGCAGATAGAAGCCAGACTGTCAACATAAATTATCGAGGGAAGAGAATACTGACGCCGCTCTTTCTGTTTCACTCAGGCAGGGAAGAGCAGACTGTCACCACTCTGTGAAAGAAATTCGCCCAGGGAAGGGCAGACTGACCCTACTGTATCTGCGTGACTGACACAGGTAAGAGCAACTAATCCAACCCTGTCAAAGTCTCTCCCTCAGGGAAGAATACCATGACCCCTCTCTGTCCATGTAGCTTACCCAGGAAACAGCAGACTAACCCCACTCTGTCTATTTAAGTTCACTAAAATCCTCTGAAGTACGTCCTATTCAGACACTCTCCACATCACTGTCTCTGTAACCGTGTGCGTTCAATGGTGAATCCAAATAACCTGCAAATGTTTAGAATGTGGCAGCAAACCAGAGCTACCACACAGAAATTGGGCGAATGTGCAAACTTCCATCAGGCAGTCACCTCAGCCTGGAATCGAAACCAAACCCGACAGCAGTCGTGATTATAAAATGGTAGAACAGAAACCCAGCAAAAAGAATTGCATCACTGTGTGTTGCAACGATTCTGAGTATTAATTAAGCCCCCCTCATTGTAGTTAATTTCCATTTTCATCACTGCCAACCTTCTTCAAAGCAAAGCACGCACTTGCTTTTTTCAGACTTCTGATATCCCGCTTTCATCCCGCTTTTTACCTAATCATATTTCTGACTTTACAAACTACGTCATAACAGGTTTGAAACTGCAGAATGAGCTTTGTTCCGTTCTCCACTGATGTTGAGAGTAGTAACACAACATATTCGAGTAGGACTTGATGCGCTTGCGTGTGGTGTATTCGCGGCATTATGGACTCTTTTTTTGATATTCGGTCTACTATTTCGAGTTCATTGCGCAGACTTCTGAAGAAGACATTTTGGAGTCGAAATGGTAACTGTGTTTTCTCTCGAAAGACAGACGTAGCTTTATTTCTGTTCTCTTATAAGTTGATCTTCTTCTGATCTTTGCAAGTGAAATTGGGTGCATTACTATTGCTCGGTTTTAGTTTCAAGAGAAACATGAAGGAGACAATATCAAAGAACACAAAGTTCTGAGTTGTTAAGATAATTTTTGCAGCAATGGTGGACATTAAGATAACGGTTCAAAAACATATAGTCTGGAAGTGGTATGTGACTTTTGTTGCAAATATATGTTTCCGTTCTTCCAGTACATCTTTTTGATTCCCAGAAAACATTGATTGTCTTCTGTATTCACTTTGTTTCGTGATATCTGTCTTCTGGTCGACCGGGACAACTTGAATTTGCGTCTGTATTGAATAAGATTTCGCTCTTGCTTTCGAGAAGCAAACTTGTGCTTTATGTAACACTTATTATGCTGATGGCTAAGAAGTTCAAAATGAATTACGGTTTATGGATCGTGAGCAAGAATGAAGTGATCCACTTGCGAACACATGTCACCACGCCCTATTCCTACATCGGGCCTGAACGGTCTATTGGCAGAGTCTGCAGAAAGGAAATGTCTAAGTGAACTAGTCCTTTGTTCAGTTTGATTTGATACCAATGGTAGTGCTGTTTTGGTGCAGAAATGTGTCCACATCTCTGACGTTAGAGTCAAAATTTAAGTCACATCTACTCCATGGAGTGTCTTCTCATATCGAAACATGCTGACATGAAAACATCTAGCTCTGATAGCAAAGGTTTTTACATTAAACTGGGAGTATGTTTAACTAAGCAATTCAGACAGCCAAGATGAATAATTGTCATTTGGTTCTTCAAGCTGAGCTCTCCACACCAACTGCTCCAACGAAGGCCGTGGATAAGATCCCCATTGATTATTTTGGTCAATTTTAGCCTCAACAACAACCTATTGTTCTGAACAATGCTTCACCACAAGCAGAGGAGCAGAGGGCTAAGTCTGATTTTCATCGTTAATTTTCAAATTCTGTTCTTAATGCAGTTTCTTACGAATATGGACAGCAGAAGGCCGTTAACATTCCATTTCTAATATTTCCAGAAAATTCTACTCCGCTGATATCGCCTTGCCTTATCACACCTCAAGCCAGGAACCTGGACCAGTCGAGTTCCTTTCCACAGAGGGAGTTGCTTTTTCTAATTCATTGACTGCTGATATAATAGATTATTGGCCTTGAGAGTCAGTTGTAAATTAGGTTGAACTTTCTCAGCTTGACTTTCGACTGATCCTAAAAAAAACTCATGACCTGCAGGTAAATGCATTGCATTGCTTCTTGTTTTGCTTAATCCCCACCCCCCCCGCCCCCGAACATTCAAATTTCACGATAGTTCGACAAATGTTTTGAAACTGATTCGTGTTGGAAGTTGGTGGCTTTTTATGTCTCGACATATAATTTATTCAATTAGACGTCTTGAAATTACTTCGGATTCTTCACAGTTGACAATTTACTTTCGATTGAATGCAAAGCTCAAGCTCCACGAAATCCAAATACTGCAAAGGAATTAATGACTTTTAGAAGATTCAACGCTGTGAACAGGATTCGACCCTGCGCAGGGAGACCCCATTAGATTTCAAAGCCAATGCCTTACCTTCTCGGCCATCACAGCTGCAGCGAAGTTGCCAGTTTTCATAGTAAAAGAACTGAATTCATGAAATACGTAATTTATTTGAATAAGTTAGCACTGCTGCCTCACAGCGCCAGAGACCCGGGTCAATTCCCGCCTCAGGCGACTGAATGTGTGGAGTTTGTACGTTCTCCCGGTGTCTGCGTGGGTTTCCTCCGGGTGCTCCGGTTTCCTCCCACAGTCCAAAGATGCGCACGTCAGGTGAATTGTCCATGATAAATTGCCCGTAGTGTTAGGTAAGGGGTAAATGTAGGGGTATGGGTGGGTTGCGCTTCGGCTGGTCGGTGTAGACTTGTTGGGCCAAAGGGCCTGTTTCCATACTGTAATGTAATGTAATCTAATCTAAACAAATTGTCAAAACCCAAAGATTTTGCCAAATCCTTTGCAGAGACCCCGACGAACGTTACCTTAGCAGATTGACACGCTTTCACTGCAAACTAGATTCTGACACAGCTGAAGTTGTGGGAATGATACTTCATCGAATTTTAGAGTCACGGATGCACACCACATGAAGAGAGGATCATTGTCTCACTGTGTCCGATCGACTTTGACTCAATTGCTCATCATCTGGTGCCAAAGTTGTGTTTTAATATTCATCGAAATATGGTATTAGAAATATTGATGCTGAGTCCATAAACACTAGCTACATTCGTAAAAAAAATCGGAATTAGAAAGAATGCAGAACCAATTTACAGGAATGGATCCAGCAACTAATCCGTAAGTTCTGACATCAGGTAATGAACTTGTGAGCACAAGAGAGGAAGATTGACCGAAGATTTGGAACTTGAAATCGTCTTGACGGAATTATTTGCAAAGTTTTTGCGATTGTTCTAGAGACATAAGTCCTTGAACAATACAATACGGAAAGTGGCCCTTCTTTCCAACTTGACCATGGTGGACAGTTATCCTAAATTAATAGGTCCCATTTGCCCACATTTAGCCCACATCCCTCTACACCTTGTTACTCATATATCCATCCAGATGCCATTAAATGTTGCAGTTGTACCAGTCTCCAACAATTTCTCTGGCAGCTCATTCTGGACACGACTGAAAAAGTTGCCCCTGACGTCCCTTTTAAATCCTTACCCACTAATTTTACACCGATGTTTTCTAAATTTTGACTTCCTCACCAGCAGGAAAACACCTTGACCAGTCAACCTATCCATGTCCCTCATGATTTAATAAATAGCAACGATTTGACTTTATCATACTTGTCAGGAGGGAAATGTGTGGAGATGATTTGTCGAAGGTTTGAAGTAGAAATTCTGATGTACAGATTTTTAGAATTGCATCCTGGAGAAGTTTTTAATAAGTCATTGAAATCCAGTAGCAGTTGTAGAAGTCTGTTGTGAAAGCTGCAGAAGGATTTCAGGGCACGAGAACGAAGCATTATTTCCAAAGTATTGTGGCTCAGTTCGACCACACTTGGACTACAGCATGAGGAATTATAACCCTCTATTTAGGAAAGATACTAATGCCATATGAGGAATACCACGAATGGTGATTAGTTTTGATGTCATGGATGAACGTTAGTCCTGTGAATTGAAATTGGGCAAATCCGATGTTTTTTAACAGTTTCAACACAAGAGAGGTAATCTCATTGAGAGTTGCAAAATATTTGAAGAGATAAACAGGGTGGTGCAATTACATTTTGTTCCCTCATTGGTGAATCTAGAAACAGGAGAGGACAAATTTAAAATTGTGATTTATGACCAGGATGAGAACTATTGATTTTTGTCTTAGCCTTGAGAAGTATCGCTATTCAGCACTACAGTGAGCCTTGGATATTTGGTATTAGAATGCATCACTATCAGCCTGACCTGCTGACACTTACTGCATCACTATAGACCTGATCCCTCACACTTACCGCCTTAATATCAGCGTGAACCCCTCAAACTTACTGCATCACTATCCATCTGGCGCCCTCACATTTACTGTGCCACTTTCACTTCGAGACCCTCATTTTGACTGTTTCTCTGTCAGCCGGACTGCCAAATACTTACTTTGTCACTATCAGTCACGCCCTTACACTTCCTATGTTACTATTATCCTGACTCCTTACACTTACTGTGTCACTATCAGCCTGACTCCATCACACTTATTATGTAAGTACCAGACTGACGCCTCATATTTATCGTGTCACTACAACACTGCTTCCTCACTTACTATGTCCCTATCACCTTGACCCTCTCACATTTACTGCGCCACAATCACACTGACCACCTCACACCTACTGCTTCACTATGAGCTTCAACACTCACACCTCCAGCATCACAACCAGCCTGACTCACTCACACTTATCACCTGACAATCAGCATTACTCTTTCAAATTTATTTCATCATTATTAGGCTGAGGCACTCACACTGACAGCGTCACTAACAGCCTGAACCCCTCATGCTTACTGCGTTGGTATCTCTCTGATCGCCTCAGAATTACTGCGTCACAATCACTCTGACCCCCTCATACTTAATGCGTCACTATCCCTCTGGCACCCTCATACCTCCTGCACCACTCACACCCTGACACATACACACCTACTGCATCCCTATCAGCCAAACCCCACTCACTAACGGCGTCCCTCTCTCGCTAACCTGCTCACACTTCATGCGTCACCATCACCTTGACACTCTCACTTAGTGCATCAATATCAGCCTGACCCCCTCACGCTTACTGCATCACTACCAGCCTGATCCCTTCAAATGTACTGTGTCACTATCAGACTGACCCACTCATAATTACAGCATCACTATCACTTTGACCCCCCAAATTTAGTGCGTCCAGATCACACTGAACCTTTCACTCTTCTTGCGTCATCTTCAGCCATACCCTGCACACTATCACTCTGACCTCCTCATACTTGCTGCATCACTATAACTCTATCCCACTCACACCGTTTGCGTCACTATCACCCTGACAATTCATACTCACTGCACCACTATTATCCTGACTCCATCACAATTAGTATATCATTATCAGCCTGACCTCTTACACTTCCTGTGTCACTATCAACCTGTCCCCTCACATTTCCAGTGTGACTCTCAATCTGACACCATCAAAGTGTCTGCGTCACTGTCACCCTGAACACGTCACACTTACTGCATGGGTGTCTACCTGAAACCTCACGCTTATTGCGTCAGTATCATCCTGAGAGGCTCACACTTACTGCATCACTAGCACACCATGACTCTCACCTTTACTGCATCACTATCGGCCTGACACCTCACACGTACTGCATCACTATTAGCCTGACCCGCTCACACATTTTGCGTCACGACCACACTGACAGGCTCTCAATTGCTGTGTCTCTATTAGCCTGAGCCCCTCACTATCACGCTGATCAAGCTTACAATTACAGCATCACTATCAACCTGACCCCCTCACACTTTCTCTGTCATTATCACCCTGACCCTCTCACACGTAATGCGTCACTGTCACACTGAGACACTCACATTTTCTGAGATGTTATCAGCCGGACCCGCCGGCACACAGCGTCATTATCAACCTGGCCCCTCACACTTGTATGCCTCAATATCAGCGTGAACCCCTCACATTTATTGCATCACTGTCCATCTGCCATCCTCACACCCGTTTCACCTTGACATCCTCATTTTTACTACGTCACTATCAGCCTGACAGCCACACACATATTGTGTCACTATCAGTGACGCCCTCGCACTTCGTATGTTAATATAACCCTCACTCCTAAAACCTACTGCGTCACTCTCAGCCTGACTCCATCACACTTTTTGTGTCAGTATCAGACTGACGCCTCACACTTACCATGTTAGTAAAACTCTGCCCCATCACACTGACTGTGTCACTAACAACCTGACCCCTCAGACGTACTGCGTCAATATCACCCTGACCCACTCACACTTTTTGAATCAGTTTCAGTCTGACGCCTCGCATTTACTGTGTAACTAAAACTCTCCCCGCTTCGTACTTACTGCGTCAATATCAGTCTGACTCCTCAGACTTACTGCGTCACTCTCACTCTGATCCTCTCTCATTTACTGCGTCACTATCACCCTGACACACTCACACAGTCTTTGCCATTTTCACCTTACTAGCCTTATATTTATTGCATCCCCATCAGCCTAACCGCCACACACTTATTGCATCACTTTCAGTCACGCCCTCACACTTCCCATGTTACTATCACCCTGAATCCTTACACTTATTGTGTCACTATCAGGCTGACCCCTCACACTTACTGTGCCACTATCAGCCTGACTCCATCACATTTATTGTGTCAGTATCAGACTGATGCCTCACACTTACTGCTTCACTATCGCAATGCCCCTCTCTCATTTACGACGTCATTTACATCCTGATACCCCACAATTGCTGTGGCACTCTCACTGAGGGCCGTACACTTAGTGTCACTGTCATCCTGACCCCTTACACTTACTGTGTCACTATCACACTGGTATCTCACACCCACTGTGTCACTGTCCTCCTGAGCCGCTTACACCTATTGTGTCACTATCACTTTGACCCCAACACACTAACTGCATCAATATCAGCCTGACTATTTCACACATACTGCGCCAGTACCAGGCTGACTCCCTCACATATAATGCGTCACTATCAGGCTTACCCACTCATTCTTACTGCGTCACTATCTCGCTGACTCCCCACTCTTACTGCGTCAAGATCATTGTGCCCCCATACACTTACAGTGTAACTATCATCCTGACAACGTCACACTTACTGCGTCAAGATCAGCCTGATCCCCTCAAACTTAATGCGTCACTATCAGCTTCAATACTCACATTTACTGCGTCACTTCTAGCACTACCCCTGCACACTTACTACATCCCTAACCGCCTTACCCCCTCGCATTTACTTCATCACTATCAGCCTGAGACACTCACACTTACAGCTTTACTACAACTTGGCCCTGTGAGTGCATCTACATCACTGTCACCCTGACCCCTTGCCCATACTGCGTCACTATAAGCCTGGCTCCTCAAATGTTCTGCGTGACTATCACACCGACATCTCACACTCACTGCATCACTATCACCCTGACCCCTCACAATTATTGCATCACTACAACCTCACCCCCTGTAAGCATTTGCGTCACTGTCACCCTGACCCCATTACACTTGTCATGTCATCATCACAATGACACATTCACACTGTCTGCTTCACTGTCATCCTGACACCTCACACTCACTGGATCACTACCATCCTCCCCTTCATACTGACCTGTCACTGTCATCCAGAGCCGCTCACACTTATTGCATTCCTATCACTCTGCTCCTAACACACTTACTGCGTCACTATGAGCGTGACACTCGCACACTTCCCGCATCACTATCAGCCTGACCGCTCACAATTTCACCGTGTCTGTCAGTCTGACTCCTCACATTTCCTGCATCACTATCACCCTGCCACTTAACACTTACTGGCCAGTATTAGCCTGACGCCCTCAACATACTGCATCAATATCAGCCTGAACACACACACTTACTTTGTCACCATCACGCTGACCCTCTCACACTCACTGCGTCACTATCACCCTGTCCCGCATCACTTCCTGCATTAGGATCACTCTGACTCACCGACACTTACTGCATCACTATCAGCCTGACCCCTCACACATACTGTGACACTATCAGCCTGACCCCCTCACACTTACTGCTTCACTATCAGACTGACCCCTCAGACTTACCGCATCACTAACAGCCTGACGCCTCACACTTACTGCGCCACTATTCCCCGAACACCTCACTTTTATTGGCCACTATCAGCCTGACGCTCTCAACTTACTGTGTCACGACCAGCCTGAACGCACACCCTTACTCCCTCACTGTCACCCTGACTGTCTCACACTCACTGCGTCAGTCTCTGCCTGACCCCATCACACTTACTACGTCACTATCACCCTGACACCTCCCACCTTATGCGTCAGGATCAGCCTGACACAGTAACACTTCCTGCATCACTATCAGCCTGATCTCCTTCCAATTACTGCGTCACTATCAGCCTGACCACTCACTCTTACTGCGTATCTGTCACACTGACCCCTCACACGAAAAAGGCCAATAATCTATTATATCAGCAGTTAATGAATTAGATAAAGCAACTCCATGTGTGGAAAGGAACTCGACTGATCCAGGTTCCTGGCTTGAGGTCTGATAAGGTAAGGCGATATATAGTATAAAGGGAATATGTGAAAACCGTCAGGCGTCCATTTTATGAGGCGTCTTGCAAATGTGTCGGGTCCATTCTGCAAATTTCAAAAATAATTTTTTTCTTTGCTCTTGTTAGCATTTGCGTCTAGTCGATTGAAATTCCACATCAGTAAACTCGGGGGCTCGCCTGTGACCCTGCGACTGGGTAAGATTTTGAAGATTCCCAGGAGGTGTATGCGCCCCTGCCTTGAAGGTCTTTCAGTTCACCTCGAGCGCTGAATTGGCCCCTTTGAGTGAGAGGACTGGGGATAAGTGGATCGCCCCAGAGTCGCGTTCCGAATCGAATAGGGTCAGGGTAAGAGTTGTGGCTAAAGTAATCCGACATAAAGACTCGTTGGAAGAGAATAGACGAACCAGGTAGAGGGACCAGTGAACTCTCGTGCGGTATTCGAGTAAAGCTCAAGGGAAAGGATTGCCGTCTCTAGCGAGTTTAAGAGACAGCAAGATTAACGGTGGTTTGAGACTTGGAGCCACCATGGACAGCGTTGGAGTCGCCGAAGCTGTACCAGTTCCATGGGTTCTTGGTTTGTGAAAACCAAGGCAATGAGGCGGTCGTGCCCAATGAGAGGGGACCTCTGGAGGTAAAAGCAAGTTATATTGGCAAAGAGAAGACTATGGCACCGTGAGAGAGAGAGAGATAGACAGATAGACAGACAGAGTGGCAGACAGAGAGAGATGAACACTTTTCCAATATCCATGGAAATCGGCTCCACCAAGAGCGAACAAAAAGAGGGTCGACAGACAACTCGGAATGGTCAAGAAAAAATACAATATATGTTAAATAATTATGGCCCAGTTTCTGTAAAGCAGTTAAAAATGTAAATCAAGGAATGTGTTTTTCTGGAGGAAGGAAGTTTTAGTAATATTCAGTTGCAAATGCTGAGGTCACCGTTGGAGGAGAGAGAGAAGGAGAAACGGAAGGGTAAAATAGAACCTGTGAATTGGAGTGCTTATCACATGTTGAAGGCTGAGCCTGATTTCAGGGAAAGAAAATCTCGAAATAAAGATAGATCAAGTACACGTACAAACACCAGCGCAGATGCACACACACATGGAACACAACCTAATTAAACTGGACAGTGTCTTAAGACTGGATCAGATCCTGACCTTAATGGGTGTCCTCGAAGAGCTACACCCCCTTACGAGATCCACTTCACCAAGATTCAAAGTCAATGGTCGCCGCCTCAGGGTCTGCTGAATCACCAATAGCATATCATACCCACAATCAATTGAAGCAAGAATCCCTAAAGAAGTTGAGACAATGTCCCAGTACCTTTAGCCCCTCACGGAAGTCGATAACGTCTATTGTGGACTGATACCACCCAAAGACATAACGACGGCAGAGATCACACCGTATGAGGCACATCTGACGAGCAGCTTCATCAATGGAATGAAGTACGAAAGAGCAAAATAGGTAAAAATATACGTGTATTACCTGGGACACGAGAAAGTTGAATTAGATAGAACAATACGTGATACATGCTTAAAAACTACTGGCTCAAGAGAACCATAACCGGAATTAAAGAAAGAACAGCAATCACATGAACCTGAGCTTATTATGATGCAAATAGTAGTTCAGCCATTGGAGGGAGGAACTACGGGAAAAGAGAGAGGCACAGGTGGAGTTCGCAAAAGAGGAAGGGATCGCGAAAGTGCGCTTGCAGAGATAGATCTGGCTGATGCTTTTCTTGTGGAGCAATGGACCACTGGTCAAGACAGTGCCCACACAGACAGACTCAATCGATCCTGGAGGCTGGACAGCATTGTGACTGACAGGGGAGGACTGAGGTTGAGGTGGGCAGGCCACAAGGTACAGGTAAACCTCTTTCCTTTATACTTGGCAATGAAGAATCCCTAATGCTAATCACTTCTACTAACCTAGCGGGCACTGAGATGTATCCCAACTCTATATTGAACATTGAGATTGCGAAGTGTGGACAATATGTTCAATATAACAATGATGCGTATATGTCGATACCTACCTCTATGTTATATGTGGAAGGTACACCAGCGAACTTTTTGGTAGATCTATGGCCAGCATATTCACTCCTCAAATCAAGACAGTTCAGAGAGTTGACACCAATAAAGATGAGTGGAATGTTCCTGAACTCAATGGAGGCATCAGGCGTCGTGATATGAGAGAGTTTTACCGCACCCATATTGTGTGAAATCAGTAATGTGTATCCATTCTAATTCTCAATTTTGTTCGTGGAATTCTGTCCTTTACATTTGATGGCTCGGGATCTCATAGTGAGACTGGGGTTGTATTTGCTCAGTACTCCGACGGGCTTGCAGGTAATTCAAAGGGAGAATTCACAAGTGTAAACTATAAAATACAACCCACCACCCCTGGTGTATGTCTATAAGTGGCGATTAAGCCAGTGAGCAATGAGTTCAGTGAGCAATTCACTCGCCCTGGAAGCAAGTAACCATGTTAATCCTATTAGCACCGATTTTTTTTTTGCGGGAATATGCTGCACTGCACAGCACACATTCACCACGATAGCCCTGAGGAACCATAAGAGAAGTATTGGTTCAGGAGATTGGTTAAACCAGGTCAGTTGTTATTGTGCGAATTTTATTGAAGGGATGACAGATGTGCAGTCAGTGTGATCTTATGTAAAGTACCTGCGATGGCAAGTAAACTCTATATTTTTGATGTGGAAGGTTATGCTCCTCGCGTGTCACTGGCGAAAGTGTCCAGTGATTGGTGGCAGGATTTGGGGCCATGGGTACCAAAGGCATAAAGAACGAAATGTTGGGTGTTCTGGGACGATGTGGGTATGTGGTTCAATGCAAATGTGCGGACAAAAAGGAAGAAATTAATTTTTCTAACCCAGGCAATAGAACAGTCAAGGTAACCCCCTCTAGTCCTGAAGAGCCTAGAGGCTGGCCTGGCGTTTCCCTAAGATAAACTTCTCAGACCCAAGATTAATAACGGTCCCTACTCAATTATGGGTAAAAGGCAAACATGATGTGGGGCATATACGAGGTTGTGAACCAATACGAGTAACCACGAAGTCGGAGTATTGTCCTTGCAGAGCACAATACTCGTTAAAACCCGAGGCCATGGATGTAGTTACTCCAGTCTTTCAATCCTTCCCAAAGGCTAGAGAGATAATCCCCTGTGTATACTCACCGGTGAGAACTCCCATTTTCTGATCAAAAAGCAAAAATTCCAAGTGAACAGGAGAAATGGAGGTTTGTACAAGACCTGCAGGCAGGCAATAATAGTGCTGTCCCGCGCGCATCAAATGTTCCCAAACCCTATACTGTATTAGTTCAATTTCCACCGGACAGCAAATGGTTCCCTGCTGTGGATTTAGCAAATACATTCTTTCGTGTAATGGTGCATCCAGATTGTCAATTCTGGTTCACTTTTTCATTCAAAGGGAAGTCTTATGAGTTCACACGACTTTGTCAATGTTACTGTGAGTCACCCACCATATATAATGAGGGTGTACGCAGGAGTCTGGAGACTCGTGTTTTAACGCCTGGGTCTGTGCTTCTGCAATCTGTAGACGATTGCTTACTAGTAGCACCGACAGAGGAACAATGTGAGAAGGATTTCCTTGCATTGCACGAGGGAAGGGCACAAAGCCAGTCTCGCAACGCTTCGATTTATGCAACAACAGGTGAAGTTCTTCGGTCACTTAATATCTGAACAAGGGAAGGCCATTGGTCAAGACAGAGTGCAAGTAATTGAGCAAATTCCAAGGCCTCACATGAGGAAACAATTGCTATCCTTTTTGGGCATACGCTCATACTGAAGAACGTGTATCCCACATTACACAAATCTTGAGGTGCCCTGAAGTGACATAGCCCATGGAAAAGGGTAGCAGAACCAAGGCCCATTGCAAGGGATCCCACCAGCCGAGTTGAATTGAAAAAGACGTTTCAAAGTATACCGACACTGGGGATTCCGAATCCAAACAGTCCTTCTGTCAAATGGTGGGTGAAAAACATGGCTGCATGACATCTGTGTTGTTGCAGGATCATGGGGGAAAATTCAGGCTGGCAACTTATTCTTCGGCTAAGCTAGACCTCGTAGCGGCAGGATTGCGTAAATGCCTGCGAGCTGTGGTTGCTATATAATCGGCTATGGCGACTTAACCAAACTGATCGCACAAGCAGTATCCTTACTGCTTTCCGAGCAAAAGACAGCACATAGTCGGCAGCACGTTGGCTCAGATACAATACTGTGTTATTGGAGAAGCCTAAAATTGCAATAAAACAATGTAACGTCCTTAATGCTGCTAGTCCTCTCACTAGAGAAGGAGACGGAGACCCACATGATTGTATCGATGTAATTAATGAAATGTGCTGCCTAGACAAGACTTGCAGAATTCACCACTTCAGAATCCAAATATGGCGTTTTTTTTTTGTGGATGGGTCAGCATTCAGGAGCAAGGAGATAGGCCAGAATTGTATTGGGGATGCTGTAGTAACTACCCATGAGGTATTCAAAGCGGGATCACTCCCTTCTCAACTGTCAGCGCAAGCAGCGGAGCTGGTTGTATTGACTGAGGCATGTAAATTGGCTCAGGGAAAGACAGCGAATATTTAACCGATAGCAGATACGCATTCGGAGTTGCACATGATTTTGGAACCCTGTGGAAATACAGGGACTTCTTGACCTTCACCAGAAAGCCCATCACACACAGTGATCAGATTTCTGATCTCTTGGAAGCGGTCCTATTGCCTAAATCAATCGCTGTGTGTAAATATGAAGCCCACACGAAAAATAACGAAATGCAAGGGCAGACTCAGCGGCAAGGACGGCGGTCCAGCAACCGGTAAATGATCAGTTTGACATGGGAATGACAAAAATCCTTACCCCAACATTAGACGTACGGGAGTCACAGTCGAAGTCCAGGCTTGAAGACACGTTTGAGTGGGAAAAAGCAGAGTGCAGTTTGAGGTAAGGGGTATGGTGTGGCCCCAATGTTAAACCTTTTCTACCACGATCATTATTTCCATTCTATGCCAAACTGACACATGGTAAGGAACATGCGTCAAAAGAGGAGAGATATGACAGCATTTCAGCACAGTGGTGCACTGAGGGATTTACTCATTACTTCCAGAAATATTGTGAACGATGTTATCTCTAACAATAATGTGGGGAGGGGAATACACATGAGTCATGTAGCACTTCCAAAACCCCAAAAACAATTTGAACATTTACAACTGGATTTTACCGAACTAACACCCTGCGAAGGAAAATGGTATTGTCTGGTAATAGGTGATATGTTTTCCAAATGGGTGCAAGCGTTCCCCACGGCAAAACAGAATGCCAGTGCCATAACCAAAGCTTTCCTAACTGAAATAATTCCGAGATTGAGCATCCCTGAGAGGCTTAGTAGTCCCAAGGTTTGTGAAGGTTTATCGCTCCGGTTGAGGTTTAGGGTGTAGGTTTGCTCGCTGAGCTGTAGGTTTGATATCCAGACATTTCCTTAACTGGCTAGGTAACATCATCAGTGGCGACCTCCAAGTGAAGTGAAGGGTAGATGTTGTCTCCTGCTTTCTATTTATTTGCTTGTTATGGATGAGGTTCCTGGGGTTTGTATTGATATCATTTCCTATTCGTTTTCTGAGAGGTTGACAGATGGTAAATCGATCTATGTATTTGTTTATGGCGTTGTGATTGGAGTGCGAGGCCTCTCGGAATTCTCTGGTGTGTCTGCATATACAGCAAACCGACAAACACTGACCAAATACTTAACTACATCAGCAACCATCCCAACACGCAAAAAGGAAGCTGTATCAGAACACTATTCCAACAAACCACCACACATTTCAGCACAGACGAACTTCAGAAAACAGAGGAGAACCACCTATAAAACGTATTTAAGAAGAACAGATAATTTAAAAAATACAGTCCACAGATTCCTCAGGAACAAACAACGACAAGTAGGCCTAACACAGCCAGAAAACCTATCGACCTTTCTATACATCAATGAAGTCTCAGAAGGGGCAGCCAGACGATTAAGACTCCTCGGAATCCCACCAACAGTCTCAAACAAAACTAACAAATTTAAAAGACCCAGTACAACCCATGGACAAAACCAACGTCATCTACAAACTTCCATGCAAGGACTGCCACAAACAATACGTAGGACAAAGAGGAAGAAAGTTAGCCACCAGGATACAGAACACCAGCTAGCTACAAAAAGACACGACCCTCTCTTCCTCGTAGCCCTTCACACGGATGAAATTTAAACACCATTTCGAATGGGACAACACACCTATCCTGGGACAGGCTAAGCAAAGACATGCCAGAGAATTGCTTGAGGCCTAGGACTCCAACCACACCGCCATAAAAAAAGACATATATCTAGATAGCACCTATCAACCCCACAGAAAACGAACAGGAAATGGCATCACCACAAACCCCAGGAACCCCATCCTGGACAAACATATAACTAGAAAGCAGGAGACAACAGCTTCTCTTCACTTGGCGTTCGTAACTGATGATGTGACCTAGAACATAGAAAAATACAGCGCAGTACAGGCCCTTTGGCCCTCGATGTTGCGCCGATCCAAGCCCACTAAACTTACACTAGCCCACTAACCTCCAATATGCCAGATAATGAAACGTCTAGATAGCAAACCTACAGCTCAGCGAGCAAACCTACACTCTAGGCTTAGTAGTGACAGTGGGACACCATTTGTCTATAATGCCCTACAGCAGATTCGTGAGTATTTGGGAATAAACATGGGATAACACTGTGCCTACCATCAAATGAGCGGTAGGGCAGCGGAAAGAGAAAATTCTACCTTAAAAAATATATTGAGAAAATGCTGTGAGGACCTAGGGATGACATGGACAAAGGCACTTCCAATTATGCTAATGTGTATGAGATCTAGGAGGGGAGGGAGAGTGAACCTTAGCCCGTTTGAAATTTTGTTTGGTAGGCCGCCAAACACAGGAATTGTCCCGAGACGTAAGGGAAGCCAGATAACAGGCCACTGTGAGGATGAGATGTTGTGTTACTGCATGAAACTCTCTACACTTCTGTCCCTAATACAGAATCAAGTGAAGACAGCACTACCCCAATCAGCAGAAGGGAAGATGTACGATCTATAACCTGGAGCACAAATAGTGGCAAAAGACTTCAGGAGGGAAAACAGGAAGGTGAAGAGGTGGCTGGGACCGTTTCAAGTACCCCTTACAGCACAGATAGCTGTTAAGGTCACCGGAACAGCCACGTGGATACACGCCCGCCATTACAAACTTGCAGCTGGGACTGAGGAGACATCGCACAACACCAAAACAAATTTAGAGCAAGTATTTATTAGAAGACTTAAGCAAGTGTGGGGCTGCCCCAGTTCACACTGTTGGCAAGCGCCCTGGTAGGACTATTCATAAGGGCAGGGGCGTCTGGGATGCAGCAGTTGACGGTAATCTTAACTGATAGGACGAAGTGGATCTTTACATGCGACCCATAGCCGTTCAGTAACAAGGACGACTATAAATTGGATAATTAAGATTTATGCAGGGATCCATGCCGTGCCAGTGACTGACATTTAGTAGTAGCCACCACGGCAAAAGGGGCACCTGACATGGGAAATAAATATTCTATAATCAAAGTAAGGCTCAGAAGAGCAATGCGGGAATCTCGTGGTGTGGAATATATAGATCCTTCTCCGACATCTGTAGACAGGTGAATATAGTGGTGCAGTCGCCCCACCCCCGCCCTCCGAGATGCAGTGCAGAATGTACTACAGACGATAGGAGCAGTGGGGCATGGCAACCAGATCATGGACCTAACCCCAAGCCGGGCAAAGGGCATTATTGACACACGCGAACCCGAAGGGAGATGGCCGTGACGAGAAAGCGAATTTAAAGCAGGAGGGGGATTTGCCTGCTGGATATAAATGGCGTAAATGCGACGCCAGTAGGTTGGGAGCTGCGAAGGGTCATTGTTTGATGTGAAGGGAACAGAGCATGTGCTTTGGTCATAAGACAAAACGAGAGATTAGACGTTGGCTACACTTGTTGGATATGTTTGCACACAGCCCAAAGGTAGATTGCCCAGCAAATTACTGAGAGCCTGGCTAGAAATGCCAGCTGTCTGCTTCCACTAGCCTGACCGTGATAGTGGGGGGCAATTTGGGCAAATCTCGTGTCACCACCCGAACTCCAGGCGAAATACAGCCCCAAGCCTGACACGCTACCGTCCACAGCATTCCAGATAGTGGATTGCAGGGGAGAAACTTGTATTTGCACCAATCGGGGGAGACTCCTTTTGGGTATCTCACAGTGTACCTTGATGCTGTACTTGAACAATGACTCTTGTACAGCAACATACACAAATGATACGACCATAAACATTGCTTGTTCCTTTATCAATGTTCAGACCATGAGCGGCATGGTAGCACAGTGGTTAGCATTGCTGCCTCACAGCGCCAGAGACCCCGGTTTAATTCCCGCCTCAGGCGACTGACAGTGTGCAGTTTGCACATTCTCCCTGTGTCTGCATGAGTTTCCTCCCACAGTCACCAGGATGTGCAGGTAGGGTGAATGGGCCATGCTAAATTGCCTGTAGTGTTAGGTGTTAGGTAAATGTATTGGTGAGTTGCGCTTCGGCTGGTGTGTGTGTGGACTTGTTGGGCGGAAAAGCCTGTTTCCACACTGTAAGTAATCTAATCTAATCAGGATGGCAGGTATAATATGGGCAGGTGGCGAGAAAGGGTACCACCACTCCCCCGCGGAGAAAGGGGTGCTGCTACACCGCGATACAGAGGAAGGCCTAGCACTCATTAACACTGAGTTAATGGCGGTTAGGAAGCAGTGACACAAAATCGATTAGTACTCGACATCCTGATGGCCGAGAGAGGGGGTGTCTGCAAAACGTTAGGTCCCTCGTGCTGTATTAATGTTCCTGATGAGTCCCAAGATATTACTGGTTTAATAAATGGTATGAAGGCAGCTAAATGACCGCCTCCACGAGCAGATGAATTCTCCTCCCGATGGCTCACGTCCCTTATGGAGGATGTGGGTAATGGACCCTTATCGTTCTACTAGTTGTAGGACTGGTCTAACTCATATTGCTTTGAGTAAGACCCTAGTTGTGTACCTGCCTACACCACTTGCTTATGAATGCAGTAAGATACGAAATGCTAAACTATCAGTGGCCCCAAAGAAGGAAGATCCAATTGCTTGTCCGCACCCTACAGCGACATTGACGAATGTGACGTGTGAAGATGGGCTGTGTATCGGGCAAACCAGGGAAATGGAAAAAACCACCACAAAGCTTCGTTAGAGTTAGGTGGTGTCTGAGGAAATGCCTGGTGTTCATAAATTATTGTTGATATATAGCAATCTGGCTTTTTTTTTGGTTGTTGTCCTTGTTGTAAAATGACAAAAAATTGAAAAATGCAATGGAAAATTAACAAAATTAACATTAACTGTGAAATCTGTCAGAGAATGATTTGCAAAATTTAATACTTCGCTGAAATATGCAAATACTTTCCTGAATTCTGCGTCGAGGAGTCAGTTTGTCTTTGTGGAACTTTGCAAACATTTCACCTGGCCTTGCGAGCAGCCGAGTTCAGAAAAAAAGCTTCAGAAAACATAAAGACAATTATGTCCAAGGCATGGGAATGAAAAAATATGAGCTCGAATGTTTCCCAACACTTGTCCTTGAGCATGTGATAAGGATCACGAATATATGAAGTTTGTTCACAGCACTTACATAAGGCACTTTTGCCAAGTATATTGGCCGCTCTGCATGCAGAGGTTGAAAAAAAGCCTTTCCTTTGCTCTTGCAAGCAGTTGATTCGAGTCGATTAAATTTCCCCGACAGGTGTCAGGGTGTCAGGCAGTGGGAGAATTGTTGGGTATCAGTAAATGGGAGAATTGTTGCACAGTGCCATTACATTGGAAAATTAGTACAAATTGCCTGTTCATTAAAGAATTTTAGCAGAACACCTCTAAATGATAGAATAGGGACAGGGAATCATTGAGAAGGAACAATTTTGCAAGCAGCAGTAAAGTCGAGATTCGAGTCCGCCCACCAAGAAATGAAAAAAAAACTTTGGAGCAGGGAAGCCAAGACGTGGAGGAAGTGTATCAGGAAACAACGCAATGGGACAATTGACGCAGAGCATCAATAATGGGAGAGTTGGTGCCGATGTCACGAAAGTAGAGAATTGGTGGAAGACGTGGGAGAACTGGTGCTGAATAATATTAAATGTGGTGGAGGTGAAGCTGCTGATGAAAAGAAGATTCGTGCAGGATTCGAAAATGGGAGAATGGTGCACGGAAGTGAAGCTGTGTTTGGGACAACTGTTGCACGAACCACAAAATGGAAAAAATTGTACAGTGGAACTTTAACAGCGAATTGGGGTATGGCACCACTATCTCAGAGAGTCAGAGTCGCGTACCCCAGACTGGGAGAAGTTGGTTTGGATATCAATGAACATGAGAATTGTTTCAGGGCAATATTGAATTCGAGAATTGGTGTGGGGTGCTTAAAACATGCAGAGTTGGAACAGAGAATAGTTAAAAGGGACAACACGGGCAGGAATCAGTAAGTCGGAGAAATGTTGTAAAGTGCAGGAAAGTGGCCATTCGATGCAGGGCGAAATTCATGAAAAAACTTTGAGCAGTAAACCATTATGTGGAAGATGTTTGTCAGGAAACAGCAAAACAGGAGAGTTGGGGCAAGGCAATACGCAGTGGGAGAGTTTCTTCAGTTCATGACGAAAGGGTGAATTAGTGCAGAATTGGCAATTTGAGAATTTGATGCAGTAAACGCCCAAATTGGAGAATTACAGCAGCGGACCACGACATGGGAGAATCACTGCAGCTACATAGATAATGGAAGAAGTGGGGCGGAGTGGACCTGAATTAGATATTTGGTGCAAGTCACCATTAAAATGTAGAATTAGAGTAGGGCACTCCTAAATGCGAGAATTGAACTCGGGCATCAGAAAATGAGAGAATCACACTGGGATATGAGGAAATGGCAGAATTAGTATCGTTATATGAAAAAGCAGGAGGATTCAGTGACGGAGTCTGAGGAAATGGGAGAATAAGTATAGGGGTATGAGTAAATGGAGCTGCAACAAGATCTCACGGCTCTTAAACTCAATCCCCCTGTTCATGAAAACCAAAAACACTTTCGGCTTTCTTAACAACACTGTCCACCTGGGTGGAAAGTTTAAAGGATCTATGTACCTGCACACCAAGATCCTGCTGTTCCTCCACACTGCCAAGATTGCTGCCTTTGGTCCTGTACTCAACTTTCAAGTTCGATCTTCCAAAATGCATCACCTCGCATTTATCCACTTTAACTTCCATCTACCACCTCTCAGCCCATCTCTGCATCCTGGCAATGTCGTGCTGCAGCCTGCAACAGTCCTGTATACTGTCAATGATACCTCCAACCTTTGTGTCCTCTGCAAACTTGCTAACCCATCCTTCAATCTCCTCATCCAATTCATTAATAAAAATTACAAAGAGTAGAGGCCCAAGAACAGAGCCTGAGGAACACCATTCACCATTGACTTCCAGGCAGAATATTTTCCTTCCACAACCATTCGCTGTCTTCTGTCGACCAGCCAATTATATATCCAGACAGCTAAATTTCCCTGTATCCCATTCCTCTTGACATTCTGAACGAGCCTACCATGGGGAATCTTATCAAATGCCTTGCTGAAGTCCAGATACACCACATCCACAGCTCGACCCCCATCAACGTTTCCAGTAACATCCTCAAAGAACTCAATAAGATTCGTGAGGCTTGACCTGCCCCTCACAAAGCCGTGCTGACTGCATTTAATCAAGCTACGCTCTTCCAGATGGACATAAATCCTATCCCGCAGAATCCTTTCTAACACCTTGCAGATGACAGACGTGAGACTAACTGGTCTGTACTTACCGGGGATTTCCCTATTTCCTTTCTAGAAGAGAGGAATTACATTTGCCTCCCTCCAGTCCTCAGGTACGATTCCGGTGGAGAGCGAGGATACAAAGATCTTCGCAAGCGGCGAAGCAATCACATTTCTCGCTTCCCATAACAGCCGAGGTCAAATCTGGTCTTGCCCTGGCGACTTGTTAATATTAATGTTTGACAAAATTTTCAAAACATCATCTTCGTCAATCTATCTGTTGCAGCAGGATTACCTGCTCCTCAATGGTTTCATTCACTACAAGGCCCTTTTCTTTCGTAAAGACAGAAGCAAAAAACTCATTTAGGGCTTCCCCTACCTCCTTAGGTTCTGATCGGCCCTTCTCTTTCTCTGATCATTCTCTTATTCCTCACATACGTGCAAAATGCCTTTAGATTCTCCTTAATCCTTCTTGCCGAGCCTTTTTCCTGCCCCCTCCTGGCTCTCCTCAGACCATCTTTTTGAGCTCCTTCCTCGCCTGCCTGTCATCCTCTAGAGCTGAGCAAGACCCTAGCTTCCTCCACTTTACGTAAGCTGCCTTCTTTCTTTTAACAAGAAGCTTCTCCACTCTCGTCATCCAAGGTTCCTTTATCTTACCCCTTCTTGTCTGTCTCAGAGGAACACATTTGTGCATCACTCGCAACAACTGTTCCTTCAACCGTCTCCACATGATTATCCTGCTCTTTCCATGGAACATTTGCTCCCAGTCCATGCTTCGCAACGCAGTCTGATGGTATCACAGTTTCCTATTCCCCAATTAAATATCCTCCCATTGTGCCTGCATCTCTCCTTCTCCATAGCTATGTAGAATGTGAGGCAATTGTGGTCATGATCACCAAAATGCTCTCCCACCGCAAGATCTGACACCTGCCCCGGCTCATTGCCGAGCACTAAATCCAAAATGTCCTTTCCCTTCGTTGGCCTGTCAACGTACTGTGTTAGGAAATCCTCCTGAACACACCTTACAAAAACAGCTCCTTCCAAACCATCAGCTGGAAGGATGTTCCGATCAATATTGGGAAAGTTAGTCACCCATTACAACTACCCTATTCCATTCACACGTTTCCAAAATCTGCCAACCTATGCTTTCTTCAATCTCTCTGCTTCTATTGGAGGGCCTGTAAAAAACCCCTAATGAGGTGATTGCTGCCTTACTGTTCCTAATTTCTACCCATACTGACTCAGTAGACAGAATCTCCTCGATAATGGTAACTTCTGTAGCTGTGATACCCTCTCTGATTAGCAGTGCTACACCCCGTCCTCTTTTTTCCCCCTCCCTTTTATATTTAAATGTTCTAAATCCTGGAACATCCAGCAACCATTCCTACCCCTGAGAAACCCACGTCTCTGTTCCGGCCACGACATCATAGCTCTAAGCTCATTACTTTTATTTACATTGTCCCCAGTAGTACAGAGCAGTGACTCCGTTTTGGGGGAGGGGGCGGGGACAGGCGAATGGTGTCTCAGTGGTTAGCGCGGTTGTTTCACAGTACCAGGGACCCGGACTGGGGACGGGGGAGGGGAAGGGTGCATGGTGTCTCAGTGGTTAGCACGGCTGTCTCACAGTACTAGGGACCCGGTTTGGGGGGGAGGCAGAGGAAGGCATGGTGTCTCAGTGGTTAGCACGGCTGTCTCACAGTACTCGGGACCTAGTTTGAGGGGTAGGGGTGGGGAATTGGGACATGGTGTCTCAGTGGGTAACACGGCTGTCTCAAAGTACCAAGGAACCGGTTTGGTCGGAGGGGAGGGGGGCATGGTGTCTCAGTGGTTAGCACGGCTGTCTCACAGAATCAGGGACAACGTTTGGGGGGGGAGGGGGAGGGGGGCATGATGTCTTAGTTGTTTGTACGCTGTTTCACAGTACCAGGGACCCAGTTTGTGGTGAGGGAAAAGGGGGCATGGTGTCTCAGTGGTTAGCACGGCTGTCTCACAGTACCTGGGACCCGGTTTTGGGGGTATGGAGAGGGTGGCCCGGTGTCTCAGTTGTGAGCACGACTGTCTCACAGTATCAGGGACCCGGCTGGGGGAGAGGGGGAGGGTGGAATGGTGTCTCAGTGGTTAGCACAGCTGTCGCACAGTACTGGGGATCTGGTTTGGGGTGGGGGAGTGGGGGCATGGTGTCTCAGTGGTTAGCACGGCTGTCTCACAGTACCAGTGACCCGGTTTGGGGGGGAGGGGGAGGAAGGCATCGAGTCTCAGTGGTCAGCACCGCTGTCTCACAGTATTAGGGACCCAGTTTGTGGGGAGGGGGAGGGGGGCATGGTGTCTCAGTGTTTAGTATGGCTGTCGCACTCTACTAGGAATTCGGTTTGAGGGGTGGCGGTGGGGAATTGGGACATGGTGTCTCAGTGGGTAACACGGCTTTCTCAAAGTACCAAGGAACCAGTTTGGTGGTAGGGGAGGGGGGCATGGTGTCTCAGTGGTTAACACAGCTGTTCCACAGTACCAGAGACCCGGTTTAGCGGGGAGGGGGGGCATGGTGTCTCAGTGGTTAGCACCGCTGTCTCACAGTACCAGGGACCCGGTTTCGGGGAGATGGGGAGGGGTGCACGGTGTCTCAGTTGTTAGCACGACTGTCTCACAGTATCAGGGACCCAGTTTGGGGGAGAGGGCGAAGGGGCATGGTGTCTCAGTGGTAAGCACGACTGTCTCACAGTACCAGAGACCCGGTTTTGGGGGAGGGGGACGGGGCAGGGTGTCTCAGTGGTTAGCACGGCTGTCTCATAGTACCAGGGACCTGGTTTTGGGGAAGGGGGAAGGGGCACGGTGTCTCAGTGGTTAGCACGACTGTCTCACAGGAACAGAGACCCGGCTTTGGTGGGAGGGGGAGAGGGGCATGATGTCTCAGTGGTTAGCACGGCTGTCTCACAGTACCAGGAACTCGATTTGGTGGGTAGTGGGAGGTGGTGCATGGTGTGTCAGTGGTTAGCACGGCTGTCTCACTATACCGGGGACCCGGTTTGTGGGGAGGGGGAGTGGGGGCATGGTGTCTCAGTGGTTAGCACGGCTGTCTCACAGTACCAGGGGTCAGGTTTTGGGGGAGGGGAAGAGGGGCATGATGCCTCAGTGGTTAGCACGGCTGTCTCACTATACCGGGGACTCGGTTTGGGGGGAGGCGGAGGGGGCCATGGTATCTCAGTGGTAAGCACGGCTGTCTCACAGGACCAGGGGCCCGGTTTGAGGTGAGGGGGAGGGGGGCTGGTGTCTCACTGCCTTTGACATTTTCCAAAACCTTTCTCCAAACACCTTAAAATTATGCTCACTTCGTGACACCCATTTCCACCCTGGGAAGAAGTCTCTGGCTATTTCCTCTGTGTGTAACTCTCACTATCTTGTTCAGCTCTATCATGTGACCTCTCATCCTTCTTTGCTTCAATGAGAAAAGCCATCGCTCCCTCAACGTTTCTTCATAAGACAAGCCCTCTAGTCCAGGCAGAATTCTGGGAAATCTCCTCTGCACCTGCTTTAAAGCTTCCATATCCTTTCTGCAATGAGGCGACCAGAACATTTCAAATGTGGTCTCACCAGAGCTTTATAGACCTGCAGCATAATCTTGCAGCTCTTTAACTCAGTCCCCCTGCTAATGAAAACCAACACACCATACACCTTCTTAACAAACCTATCAACTTAGGTGGCAAATGAGAGACATGCAGACATGGACCCCAAGATTTGTTTGTTCCTCCACACTGCTATGAATCCTACATTTGACCCAATAATCTGCATTCAACTTCGACTTTCAAAATGAATCCCTTCACAAAATAGGAAATTGGAACAGAATTAGGCCATTTAGCCCCTTGGATCTGCTGTGCCGTTTGGTCACAGCTAAAATGTTTCTCACCCATATTCTCCTGCCTTCACCAACTGACCATTGATTCCCTTATTCATGAAAAACATACTTATCTCCATCTTAAAGAAACCACTGTGTCTGTGTGCAGGTGTGTGCATGTGTTTGTGTGTAAGTGTCCATATCTGTATACATGTGTGTTGTGTGTTTGATGTGTCTATGTATGTTTGTGTGCATCTCTGTGAAATGATGGCTCTGTGATTTTGGGGGTAAATCCATTGAAATTGAGATAAACCTTTACTCCTTTCCTCCACCTCAACGTCTGTCCCTGTTCAGGTTATAGTCATACAACGCCACCCTCTGCTGGTCTCCCCATGCCGCTGCACAGGTGTCAGTTTTTTTTTCTATCACAGGACATTAAATACTGTGAATCTCTCACATTGCACGGCTGTTTGGTTTTGCAAATATCTCTGGATGCACAGAGCAGCTTTGTCTGATACCTAGATATATTACCATCACCACTGGGCCAGTTTCAGGATTTTTCAATCCATTCTCGCTTACACCTTGTAGGGGTGAATTATAGAATATTTCAATTTAAAGAACGTGTAATAAATTCATCGCATCACCTTACAGATGATTTGGTTAGAATTGCTTGGATTCAGTTGCAGTGGAAATACTCTTTAAGGTGTACACTCTGTGTAACGAATAATCTTCAAAGACAAATCACTTTCACGTTGCAGAGCGAGCACAACTATTACTCAGGAGCATTTGCCACTCTGAGTGTCCTCAGTACAATTATGATCCTCCCTATACCCAACTGTGTGTGTGTGTGTGCATGTGCAGATGGTACTGTCAGTTTGGATGGTGCTATGATCTACCTCCCTGACCCCACCTCCTAGACTGAATCCCATATGGTTTTCTCCCTCCACTGCCATCAATGCAGTGGAGTGTGAAGACCAGCAGAGGCAGACATTGCATCACTTTAAACACCACAGAGGCTGGCAGATCCGCTGTACACACAGATACACACAGAGACACACAGATACACACAGATATGAATATAGATACACAGGCACACATAGAGATTGATGCAGTCACACAGATACTAAAGCACACAGAGAGAAATGCCAATACACTGATGCACGTGCACACACAGATATACAGGCATCAGTACAGTCACACCACAAACACTGACACACTGACGTTTATACAGACATGCAGAATCTGGCAGTATTTATTTTTTGCGTGGTGACTTCCTCAATATTTCACTCGATCGTGTGGTGTGTGCCAATATTTCTGTTGATCCCGAGGGATTCCTCTGCACACT
Source organism: Chiloscyllium punctatum (assembly GCF_047496795.1). Taxonomy (NCBI): domain Eukaryota; kingdom Metazoa; phylum Chordata; class Chondrichthyes; order Orectolobiformes; family Hemiscylliidae; genus Chiloscyllium; species Chiloscyllium punctatum. The sequence goes on along the minus strand of NC_092751.1, from coordinate 41,091,915 downwards.
CACTACAGCTTCTACATCTTTCCTATAACAAGGCGACCAGAACTGAACACAATGTTCCAAGTGTGCTGTTAAAACACAGCAATGAACCCATTTGTGAATTAAACCAAACACCCAGAGAAGCTCACCTTGCCTTATAGTCTGTTAAAGCACCCATCCTCCTCCTCTAACCAAAAACAATGTACCGGTGCCACAGCTTGGAACGTTAGCGAGTTTTTTATTCCTTTTTTTTCCAACAGTCTCTTTGGGAATTTAGACTAGTGGGAATGGAGGTTAGGACAGTTGAATGCTCCTCCTGCAGAATGTGGGAGGTAAGGCTCAACACCAGTGTCCCTGTTGACTACATCTGCTGGAAGTGTACCTGACTCCAGCTCCTTGAAAACCGCGTTAGGGAACTGGAGCTGGAGCTGGACGAACTTCGGATCATTCGGGTGGCAGAGTGGGTTATTGAGAGGCGTTACAGGGAGGTAGTCACTCCTAAGGTACAAGAAAAAGGCAAATGGGTTACAGTCAGGGGACGGAAAGGGAACCGGCAGGCAGTGCACGGATCCCCTGTGGCCATTCACCTCAACAATTAATATACAATTTTGGATACTATGGGGGGGACGTACCAGGGGAAAGCAGTGGGGTAGAGGGCTCTGGCACAGCGTCTGTCCCTGCTGCTCAGAAGGGAAAGGGGAAGAGGAGCAGAGCAGTTGTCATTGTCATTGAGCAGTTAGGGGGACAGCTCCTGTGGGGAGGAGGGACACTCACGGTTGTTGTGTTGCCTCCCAGATGCCAGAGCTCGTGTTGTCTCTGATCGTGTTTTTGGCATACTTAAGGGGGAGAGGGAGCAGCCCCAAGTCGTGGTCAACATAGGCACCAACAGCATAGATAGGAAGAGAGATGGGGATTTAAGGCAGAAATTCGAGGAGCTAGGATGGAAGCTTAGAGCTAGGATGAACAGCGTTGTTGACTCTGGTTTCTTACCTGTGTCACGTGCTAGTGAGGCAAGGAATAGGGAGAGAGAAAAGGTGAACACGTGGCTACAGGAATGGTGCAGGAGTGAGGATTTTCGATTCTTGGATAATTGGGGCTCTTTCTGGGGTAGGTGGGACCTCTACAAGCAGGATGGGCTTCATCTGAACCAGAGGGGGACCAATATCCTGGGGTGGAGGGGGGTGTGGAATTCACTAAGGCTATTGGGGTGGGTTTAAACTAATCCAGCAGTGGGATGGGAACCAAAATTGTAGTTAGAGTACAGAAAGGGTTGAGTGTAGTGAGGACCAATATCAACTTTTAGGGATACAAGATGGCACTGGCAAGCAAGAAGTTGGTTTGAAGTGCCTCCACTTCAACGCCAGCAGCTCCCAGAATAAGGTGGGTGAACTTGCAGCATGGGTTGGTACCTGGGATTTCAATGTTGTGGCCATTTTGGAGACATGGTTACAGCGGGAACAGGAATAGTTGTTGCAGGTTCCAGGATTTAGATGTTTCAGTAAGAACAGAGAATATCGTAAAAGAGGGGGAGGTGTTACATTGTTGGTCAAGGACAGCATTGCAGTTGCAGAAAGGATTTTTGAGGACTCATCAACTGAGGTGGTATGGGCTGAAGTTAGAAACAGGAAAGGAGAGGTCACCCCGTTGGGATTTTTCTATAGGCCTCCGAATAGTTCCAGAGATGTAAAGGAAAGGATAGCAAAGATGATTCTCGATAGGAGTGACAGAGACAGGGTAGATGTAATGTGGAAATTCAACTTTTGAAATATTGAACGAGAACACTATACTACGAGTACTATAGAGTGGTCAGATTTTGTCCAGTGTGTGCAGGAGATCTTCCTGACACAGTATACAGACAGGCCAACAAGGGGCGAAGCCACATTAGTTTTGATACTGGGTAATGAGCCTGGTCAGGTGTTAGACTTGGAAGTAGGTGAGCACTTTGGTGATAGCAATCACAATTCTGTTATATTTACTTTCGTGATATCAAGGGGTAGGTGTATACCACTGGGCAAGAGTTACAGCTGGGGGAAATGCAATTACGATGCCATTAGGCAAGATTTAGTGAGCATATGATGGGGAAGGAAACTGCAGGGGATGGGCACATTAGAAATGTGGAGCTTATTCAAGGAAATGCTACTGTGTGTCCTAGATATGTATGTACCTGTCAGGCAGGGAGGAAGCTGTAGAATGCGGGAGCCAGGGTTTACGAATGAAGTGGAATCTCTGGTCAACAGGAAAACAGTGACTTATGTTAGGATGGGATGTGAATGCTCAGTTAGGGTGCTTGAGGGTTACAAGGTAGCCAGGAAAGACCTGAAGAGAGAGCTTTGGAATGCTTCGCCTGCAACAGTCGTAGATTCGCCAAAAAAAGTACATTTCAGTCGTCATTGGACAAGCATATGGAAGTCCATGGAATAGTGTAAGTTAGATAGGCTTCAGATTGGTATGACAGGTCGGCGCAACATTGAGGGCCGATGTGCCTGTACTGTGTTGTAGTGTTCTACGTTCTATGTTCCCCTACCTCCTCCGACTCTTGGCACAATTCCCTCCACTATCCTGATGAGCCCTACCCTCACGAAAGCCATCATCTTGTTCCTCATAAAAGTATAGAACATCTTAAGTTTTACCTTAATTCTACTCACCAAGTCTTTTTCATGCCCACTTCTCGCTCTCCTGAGATTATTCTTCAATTCCTTCCTGACTACCTTGTAACCCTCTAGAGCCCGGTCTGATTCTTGCCTATTTAACCCTAGGTCATTTCCTCCTTCCTCTTGAGATATTCTGCATCCATTGATACAATAGAGATATGGAGCTGCAAATGGATTGGAGCTGCACATCCTGACACTTCCAGCATACATAGTTACAGTACATTTGTTCCACTCCTCCTGATCATTGATACAGATTGTAAAGATCTGTGGACCTAGCACTGGTCACTGTGTGACTCCTTCTGTCAAACTGACTAAGGCTGATTTATCCGAAGTGCCTGCTTCCTGTCTGATAACCAGTCCTCTCCCATTTATGTGTAACACATTCAAAGCGCTGAATAAGAACGAGGAGCATCAGTTCGGTAATCGAGCCCCTCAGGCCTCTTCCGACATTAAATGCATTCATGGCTGATGTCATTGCGGCTTCAGTTCCACGTTCCTGTCTGCTCTCCATATTCCTTCACTTACTCAATATCCCAGCACCTACTGCACTCTGGGGCAGTTAATTACACAGATCCCAACCCTGTGACAGAAGTATGTTCTCCACATCCTTGTTTCATTTCTCCACCATCTCATTCTAAAACTATGGTTTTAGGATCGTTCGAGATTGTCCCACATGAGGAAATATCAACTTCACATCTATATTGTCAATCACCTTTAACATCGTCCAGACCTCTGACATCTCCTCTCATTTTTCTATACTCCAGGCAATGTTGGCCTGAACTGCTCAATCTCTCTTCAGAGGGCAAACTCCACATCTCTGGAGTAAATCGAGTAAACCACTTCTGAACTGACTCCATGGCAAATACATCCCTCCTACAGTCAGGACACCAAGACTGCACACATTACTCAGTTGCGATCTCACATCTCCCTCCCTTTATAATCCTGTGTTTTAGAAATAAGTGCCAAATTTGCACTTGCCTTTCTCATTATCTGCTGTACCTACATCGGAGTATTCTGTAGTGTGGACGCGGGCAGCCAGATCCCTCTGTACCTAATCATTCTGAAGTCTCTCTCCATTTGGATAATAATTTGCCTTTCTGCTACACTGATCCAAACGGATACACTCATACTTTTCGTTGTTCAGTTTCTTCTGTCAAATGTTGCCCCAACCTATCCATATACATTTTCTAATTTCTTGCATCTTCATTGCAATTTCTCACCTGAGTTAGTGTCATCTGTTAATTTGGTTATAACATGCTCTATCCTCTCAACTACTGAAGACGATAGATTTTAAATAGTTGGGGCCTGGGGACCAAGACATATGGTTTCCTAAAAGATGAATTTTGCCAAACAGAAAATGACCCATATTTTGTCCCTCTCATTGCATTTTGTTGCTTCAACAAGCCTGTATCCAAGCTGAAACATTACTTTTAATCGTAAACGAAATAATTCTGCAGACTAATCATTTTTGCAGAGCTATTCAATGCCTTCTGGAAGTCCAAATATATCATCTCTAGGACCACAATCATCCAAAGCATGTTGATTCTGATGGATTGTGGTTTGACTTTTCAAATTTCTTGTCATTAATTCCCGAATAATCGACTTTAACAATATTTCTTAAATTACAACATTTTTCTGACTACTCTATATTCCATCGTGAAGGTGATAATTCTAAATTCTTACTGCTCTATAATCTCTTTGTTTGCTCCAATCCTGTATAATTGGCACATGGCATGAAATGACCTGCTCTGATTTCTCTGTAAGAGGTCTGAGCGCTGAATGGACTCATTCTCTTCCTTGTGCACAAAATCGATGGGCTGATGTCTTTCTGGTGTTCTACGTCACCATCTCGATGGTCTGCTTGTTGATGCGCAAGAGCTGTAAGGGCTTATGCAATCTTCCTGTTGCTGTGTCACAGTTTGAGGGGCTGAAAAAATCTTCTCATATTCCTCCATCACAGGCTGAAGATACTGAACGGTCTCTCCTGCATCCCTGAAATAGGACTGAGGGAAACATTGGCCTTCTTCTGTTCCCATACACCAGACACGTGAGGTAACCTTCTTCCTCCTTTCCCATACGAAATCTTATAGTTTGCATCCTTCTCCAATTCCCATGCAACAGGCTCGAAGGGACTGAATATCCTCCTGGTATCCCAGTGCACCAATCTCCAGTCCCTCTTCCAGTTCCTATGTTACAGACTTGAGGAGGCTGAATAGATTGATCCTGTTGCTGCATAACAGGGCACTGGTGCTGCATGCCTACTCTGGGCCCAGTGTTATCGACTCGAGGAGCTGACTGGCCTCCTCCCGTAACTGTATATCAAGCTCCAGGGGCTGAATAAACTCTTCCTGTTCTGGTGTAACAGGGTCAATGTCTTTCGAGACACTACCTCCTAACAGATGACAGAAGGTGCTGAACGAGAGAGTGCCCGTACTCTGAACCACTGTCGTCTCCATGTCTGACTTACAGAGACGGCCCATTAATATAGTCTTTTTTTCTGTATAAAGTCCTGAAGCTGAAAGTAGCAAAAGAGGTCCCTCCCACATACCTCATATTCCTGCCTCAGCTGCTCAAAATTCATCATGACCTCCCCGTCAAATAATTCTCCCAAACAGGAAACTCATCTGGACTCCTAGAGCCTCAAGCCAGAATCCATAAATCCCGGCTGGAATCCTACCAATCCTACAATGGGAGTGAAAGCCGAAGTTTTTGTTTTGTAAAGTGCCCTCAACTTGTCCCATCATTCTCCACGCTTTCACTGTGTTAAGGACAATCGGTTTTTGCAATTCTCCATAACAGTCCTCATCTTGTCCATGAACAACAGATTAATGAGGGGACAATTAGCCTAGAAAGCCTCGATATACTGCCAAATTGACCATGGGTCCTGACAAGCCCAATCAGCCACGTCGGAAAGCAAGGAACTTGGTTGGTATTTCTTAAACTATGGAAAATCGACACGCCCACATTCACTGTGGAAGCTGCAATTTGTCCAGCTTAAGAGGAGGCCATCTGTGACGCAAGATGAAAGATCAAAGCCAACTGTTAAGCCTCCGTAGCGCCTGCCTGGGCAGCGTCAAAGGGAGCATTGGCATGAGGCATCATAAACAAGGAAGGACATTCATTTTAACCAGATCTAACTCATACAGGATATTGAAAGATTCTGTCTTATATTCTCTAGCAACTGCGCGAAGTTAGCTTTATATAATTGATCGAAGGCTTGGATAATAAAAATACCATAAACCTCCTTGTGACCAATATGGACTGACAGAAGTTAGATGCTTTATTTAGAAACTCCTCTGGACTGTAAGCCCTTTTGTCTGGGCGCCATACCCTATGAGCACTATACTGATACTGGCGGTTAGCCCAGAGTATTTATTTCCAATAATATGACAGAATTTACTGACAGCTAAACAGAACCCATTCGGCCAATAAATTGGTTCCATGCAGAAAGCAGAGTTTTTAAAATAGACTGTGCTAAGTGCAGCAGGAAATGATGCCCCCCACTCCCCCCCCCCCCCCCCCCCGCTCCTGCTAGACTGTGTGATAGACTGGGCCAGAGAATCACAGTGAGGGGGATCACTGACAGAGGGGAATCAGCATCTCAGCTGTGGGTGGAATAATGATTGATAAAGTTTGCACACCACTTACCTAGTTTTGTAATCCACATTTCAGTTTATATAACACAGTATCAGGAGTGCATTTTATCAACCTTATCTCTGTACTTTGCATTTATTGGTATGTGCAGAATATCATTTAGTTTGTGGATTTTATATCGTATGAGTGCATTTCATTAATATTGTCTCTGGTAATTCATCATTGTAAATGTATCCTGGAATCTGTTCCTCGTGTGAGTTATAAAGTGAAACGTTCCAATACTGGTGACTGGAGAACATCACTGCTCCTCCACCCAGTCTAAGCCTCCATGCCACATAGTCCTCTCCATCTTCAGTCTTTCCCCAATGTCATAATCACAACGGAATTGAAGTCCATGAAATGACACTTTATCACAGTTCGTTAACATGGAAACCATCAACAACATGACCCAAACCTGCCCTGTCTCATTCTGGAATAACAATCTGAATTGTGTTTGTCACGTACAATTCTCTGTTAACATATCCATGCCATTTGTTTATTATAACCGATATTTTCTTAGACGCATTTTACCACCAGATCATGGACGAAAGATGTTCTCTCAATGTTTTACGGATATTGCAATGACTGGTCTGTAGTTACAGGATTTATTTCTCTATTTATGAGCAGAGAAGCATGTTTATGTTCCGTTAAATCTCTGGCATTACTTCCATATCCAAGACAAACTGAATGATTACACACAATCAATCTGCCATCTTCAACATTGCTCCCTTCAGTCACACTCACATATCATACCCAGAATGCATAAACGTTCAAAGTTATTTTGAACTTTAATAAAACAGTATTGAAGTCTAATCGGTTAACTGGAGCTATTTGTTCAGCGATCGTGATTATGTCAGTCTCCATGGATCCTAAGCATCCCTAGAGAGTTTCTCTCTAATATCAATAAGGGAATGTGTTCAGTGTTTTATCCCATTGTATGAGCGGGAGCATCATCCACACCAGTAACAGTGATCAGCAGCTCCAGAGAGAGGTGGAGGAGAGATCAGACTGTTAGAACATTAGACTGGAATGTTCTAACAATGGACAGGAGTTTATCCAATGGTCTTTACTGGCTTTCCCAGCCTTGGATATCATTAGCATATCGGATTGAAGATGTACTGCTGGTTATTCAAGCTGGTTACTATCCTATTCTTGCTATAGTTGGTGTTCCTGGTAAGTCACTCAGTCTGTCGATTAAACTGAATTGATGCTGATGACATGTAAATTTTGGAAAGGTGCAAGTCAACTTTTTCAGTTCCAACCAAAGATTTCATTCCTTAGAAATAATAACTAGCAAATTATTATTTACAAATTACTCCCCAATGTGCAGGGATGAATCACACTGTTCTCAACCATCTTGATTCATTTTCTCCTGCAAAGTTTACATCTCTATATCCTTCCCACATGCCAGTACTGTCCAGAACAAACATTAAGACGCCCCAGTCTTCTCCTCAGCCGCACTGCAACTCCTGAATAAATCATTGTTTGCGCCTTTGTTAATTCTGGATACATGTTTCAAATCCCTTCTTACCACTTGTCCGTTGCTAAATAATTGAACTTGAGATTTTTAACTTGTTCTCTGTACAGAATCTGAAAGATGGGAAGATGGTGTATGGTGGTCACGTCATTGGCTCGTAATCTAGATCCACGGAATAATAATCTGTTGATATCGGCTTGCCTGATGCCCATTAGAGAAGGCAGTGGGCATACTTCCCTGGTCAGGTCTCTGTTTAACTGCAAATTTACAGCAGTTTGTTTTACTATTTACTGTCCTGTGGAACAGCTGAACCAGCCATTCAGTTCAAGATCGGTATAACATGCTGGCCTTACCAGGGAAGAACAAAAGTGAAGGCAGCTCCCTTCCTTTGCCTATTTCCCATAATCCGACAGCTGATTTCCATTCAAGAAGGTGGCCATTCACTGTTTCAGGTGCATTCTTTGTGATTGGGTCTCGCCCCGAGAGTGATGTCTGTCTCGATAGGCACCTCTGGTGCTGAATTTATTGATGCTGACCTACAGTTGTAAGGATGTTTTACATTCCACATCAGTGGCAATGGATTGTAAATGAATGGTTTCCTTTGTCACATGAAGGAAATGGAGCCAGCTAGGTGAGGTAAATGAATTATTGCGATCAAACCTGAGAATGTAGTTGAGGCAGTATTTGGGGCATTGTAGACAGACTTTCTCTCCTTTATAAGGATTGATCTCCTAACCACAGAGAGAGTGAAGAGGAGTTCCACCAGATTAATCACTGGGACAATGGCATCATGAGGAGTGAGTAAAGTTTGATCTGGAGTGCCCTCAGAAAATAAGAGGTGATTGCATTGAACACTGAGCGGGATGGGCAATCACTAATTATATTCTAAACAGACAATGAGAAGGTGTTAAATTCCATGTCTGCTCTTTCACTCAGAATGCATGATTCTGGATTGTTTAAGTGCCTCTGAGGACGTTACGCCCACCCACCTCAACCTCCACTCCCCACGGTGATTGAGAGAGACAGAGAGGTCCAGGTTTTGAATAAACTCTCACCACATTAATACAGTGCAGTTGGTGTGTGATCCTGCTCTGAATGTCATATTATCCACCATCCCGACAGCAGCCACAATACCTTCATTCTAAAACAGTTATGTATTCCCACCAGCTTCTGACATTCATGAAGAACATGAATCCATCTTCTCAGCGATGCAAGTGTCTCCTTAAGGTTTAGAATATTAGTCTATAAGACACAGGAGCAGACACTAGGCTAGTTAGCCTGTCGAGTTTGCCCATCATTCAATCATCGCTGATAGGTTTCCCAAATCCATTCTTCAGCCTTCTCCTCGTAATTCATCATCCCTGAACAATCAAGAACCTATCTAAATCCGTCTCAAATGTACTTAATGACCTGCCCTCCACTGCCTTCTGTGGCAATACATTTTAAAGATTCGACATTCTCTGGGTAAAGACATTTCTCCTTATCACTCTTCTAAAAGGTGTTCCCTTTCATCTAAGTCTCTGCCCTCGAGCTCTCGTCCAATGGAAACATCTTACCAACATCAACTCTGTTCAGTTATTTCAGTACACTGTGCTTCCATTTCATTCCCTCTCATCCTTCTAAACTTTACTGAGGATAGACCCAGAACCCACAAACATTCCTCATACGATAATCTTTTCATTCCTATGACCATTCTCGTGAAAACATTCTGCTCAAGCTCCAGGGCCGCTACGTCTGTCCTGAGATATGGGCCTCAAATTTTCGCACAATACTCCAAATGTAGTCTGACCAGAGACGTGTAATACCTGTTTTATATTCAATTCCTCTCATAATAAATGCCATCAATAATAAATGCCAATTGCCCTCCTGACTACTGCCTCAACCTGCAAGCTTACCTTGAGAGAACCCTGCACTAGAACGCCCAAATCTCTTTGCACTTCAGATTTCTGAATTTTCTCCTCATTTAAAAAAATAGACCATGCCTCTATTCTTCATGCCAAAGTACATGACCACACACTTTCCAACATTGGAATGCATCTGCTAATCTCCTTCTTCAGCCTCTCCGCCTCCTCAATACGACCAGTCCATCTGCCTATCTACGTATCGTCTGTAAACTTAGCCAGAATACACTCAGTTCCATCATCTAGATTGTTATCGTAACAAATAAAAAGTTACGATTCCAACACTGAGACTTGTAGAACATCACTTGTCACCGACTGCCATCCTGAGAAGGACTATTTTATCCTCACTCTCTGCTTTCTGCCAGACAGACAAGCTTCCATTTATGCCGCTACCTTACCTCTAACACCACGGACCCTTATCACACTCAGTCATCTCCTTTGTGACACCTTGTCATAGGCCTTCTTGAAATCCAGGTGGATAACAGCCATTGGCTGTGCTTGGTAAAGCCTGCTCATTTCCTCTTCAAATAATTCCAACAGATTTGTGTGGCATGACCTTCCCTTGATGAAGAGATTTTGACCTATTTTACCAAACACTTCCAAGTATTCAGAAATCTCATTGTTCACAACGTATTCCAGGATCTTACACACGACCGAATTTAAGCTATTAACTGTGGATATTTTTGTCTTTTTCCTCATTCCCTTGTTACAATGGAGTGTCACGTTCGTGGGTTTCCGACGTTCTGGGATCGTTTCTTCCTGTAATTTTTCCTGAAAGATCACCACTATCCCTAAACCCCCTCTTCAGCTATCTTCCTTATATCTCTGGGATGTAGTCCATCCAGTCCAGGACAGTTAACCACCTCCAGGCCATTCAGTTTTTTCTAGCACGCTCTCCATGGTGGTGGCCAGCATACTCAGCTCTGGCCCCTCATTATCTTGCATGTTAAGGTATTACTCGGATCTTCCACCGTGAACTAACTTTTCAGTTCCTCGTCCTTTTCTTGTTCACCACTACGACCTCTCCAGTATCATTTCCCAGCAGTCCAATGTCCACTTTTGCCTTTCTTTTGTACTTTATATATTGAAAGAAGCTCTTACAGACTTCCTTTATATTAGTGGCTACCTTACCTCCATATTTAATAATCTCCATCCTTATCATATTTCTTTTGCTGTCTGTGTTGTCTTCGTAAGCTTCCCAATCCTCTGGTTTCCACTGCCCCTCACCACATTATATGCGTTCTCATTTATTCTATGCTGTCCCTGATTTCCCTCGTCAGCTATGGTTGCCTCATCCTCCCTTTATCCAAGGAGGACGGGTTGGACCTGAACTGGCAGCAATCTCCGATATGTGGATCATTGGGATTCGCGGGTTAGTAGGACCTACACAAGAAGTACGGATTGGACCTGTACTGGCGGCAATCTCCTGGCAGGCAGGTTTGCTATTGTCACTCAGGAGGGTTTAAACTAGTGTGGCACTGGGGAGTGGGAACCAGAGCAGTAGGTCCACAATACAGTGACTGAGGAGGAATTGGAGACAAACCAGTGCATCTAAGACTAACAAAAAAGACGCAGAGGGCACTGAACACAATGGGAGTGGCAACCTCAAGTGTTATTTTAGTTTAATGTGAGGACACTGGCTTGTAGGAATCTGGAGATTGAATGAGTACATATAACTCCAATGTAAATATTACAGAGATTTCATGAGAGAGGGACAAGAGAGCAATCAATCCCGTGAGTCCAGAAATAGTTGTTGAATATGCAGTGAGTGGCTGGAGACAGTTGTTTGAAGTGAAATAATTATCCAGCACTCTATCGAAATCGGACCATGTGTAATGCAATGTACTAATTGAAGTGACAAAGGACGAAACTGGAATTGTCTGTCTACAATGTTTTCTGTTTTACTGATAGTCTTTTGTAATCTCCTGTCACGTGAAAATAGCAGCAGAAAATACTTCAGGGAATCTCAAACCAAATATCAAGTCAGTGTGTGATGTGTTTGGCTGAAGTGTATTTATTTCACTGCAAGTATTGTTATGGGTATACAGATGAATTTAGAGCCTGAATGGGACTACGATGGGATTACGATGTTGCAAACATTATCGGGACTTAGTTGAGAAAGGGACAGGTCTGGCTGCTCAACTTTCCAGGGTTTTGTTGTTTTAGATAAGATAGAGGGGTATCTAAAAGAGGCGGAGGAGTTGCATTACTAATAAGGGAGGTTGTTACATCTGCACTTAGGACGTATTAGAGGGCTCTTCTACTGAGGCAACATGAAAAGAGATCAAGGTATGATGGATGCATGTGTTAGGATTGTACTGTAGTCCCTCCAACAGCCACCGAGAGATTGAGGAACAAACATGTCGGCCGATTATTGAAACGGATATTAAAAACAGAGTTACCATAATGAGTGACTTTAACATCCCCAATATTGACTGAGAATACCTTAGACGGGATAGAATTTCTTAAATGCATCCAAGGAAGTTACTTACAGCGGTATGGGGCTTGTCCAACCACAGGAGGGGCCATACTGGAACTTGTATTATAAAATGAGTCTGTCCAGGTGACTGACCATTCAGTAGAAGATCATTTTTGAAACAGGGTTCACAATGCCCTCAGGTTTGACATAGCTACGATCATGGAATAAGTCAGGACCTTGTGGAATTTAATAATTTGGTGGAAGGCTAATCCGCATCAGGAAGAAGCGAGGGGCTGCTGATTGGGAGGAGCTGCTATCAGACAAATCCACATTTTGCATGGTGGAACTGTTTATGAAATCCTGATTTCACTATCGTCTGTTGAATGTCCTCCCAACTGCTCGAATGTCAATCTATTTTTTTTGAACAGATATTTATAGGACATTGCATGTCAGAAAACAGGAAGAAACAATGGATGATTGTGTACGGTGTCCTTCGCAGGACCAACTTGTTTCTACAGGCACTTAACGTCTTTATTGTGGGTCAGAGACCTTCAGAATTAATATGGCACAGATGGAGGCAATTTAGCCTATCCTACATCCACAACCTCTCCAACTGCACTATCCAAAAGCAGAGAGAGAGTTAATGGAGATACAGAAAGAGAGAGAGAGACAGAGAGGGAGAGAATGCACCAGAAAGAAAGAATGTGAAGGGAGGTCAACACCGTGGATAGGAAGCATGGACTGCGTGAGAGAAACGGGTGTTAGAAGAGAGCGAAGCTGGGTAGATCAGGAGACACCATGAGGAAAATAGACAGAATATGGAAATTTTATTTCGATATTCCCCTGGACTGAAAGTCTTTGTCTGGTGCCATACACTGTGAGCACTGTGGTGATATTGGCTGTCATTCCAGATCATTTATCTCCAATAACATCACAGAGCTAGGTTGCTGACAATTAAACGGAATCCAATAGACCAATTGATTGGATCCAGGGAGAAGGTGGATTAACTTCAATAGACCGGGCGAACAGCAGCAGGAAATGATAATCCCCCGTAATACAGTGTGTGGAACTGGACCAGAGAATCTCAGTGAAGGGCAACACTGACAAAGGGGAAATCAATATCTCAGCTGTGTGCCGAATAATGATTGATAAAGTTTGCACAGCACTTCCATGGTTTTGGAATTCACCTTTCAATTTATATAGCTCAAGGTCATGAGTGTATTTTAACAATCATATCTATTTGTAATTTCCATATTTAGGAATGTATGACAAGTCATTTTGACCCTGCATTTTGTGTTGCATAAACATATTGCATTACCGGGGAAGAAGGGACCTGTCTGATGGTCTGCTCTTCATCTGAACAATTCTGGGACCAGAGTCCTAACAAATCACATAACTAGGGCTTCGGTCAGATCTTTCAGCAAATGTTTTAGGTTTGGGTGAGGTTTCAGTTATAGGGAAAATTAGAAAATTCGAATTCAAACAGGAGGAAGAGTGCAGAATGCAGGATAGTTTATTAAAATCTCCAGCACAGGCACAAATAGGACAGAGTGTATTGAAAGTGTAAACAATCAAACTTCAAGCACACTGAACAGACAAATGAAATTGAGAGGAGGCACGGTTAATACAGGACTGAGAGTGTTATAGCTGAACATATGCCGCATATGAAATATGGTAAATGAGCTTGTAGCGCAGATCGAAATTGGCAGAGAGGTGCTGAAAGGTGATCAGGATTGACAATATTCAAGGGTATGCATCCTACGAAAAGATAGGTTGGTGGGGGGAGTAAGAATGAAAATAAATCAATCGTTAGAATCCTGGTCTCCTTGCTATCGGAAGAATGTTATGAAACTTGAAAGTATTCAGAAAATATTTACAAGAATTGGACTATTTGAGCTACATGGAGATGTTGAATAGGCTGGGGCTGTTTGCCCTGGATCGTCAGAGGCTGAGAGGTGACCTTACAGCGGTTTAGAAAATCACAAGGGTCATGCATGGGATAAATAGACAAAGTATTTTCCCTGGGGTGGGGGAGAACTAGAGGGCATAGGTTTAGGTTGAGATGGGAAAGATTTAAAAGGGACCAGAAGAGCTAGTTTTTTTCATGCACAGGGTGGTGTGTGTAAGGAAACAACTGTGGGAGGAAGTGGTGGACACTGGTCCCATTCCAATATTTAAAAGGCATCTGGATGGGTTGGAAAACAGGAGGGGTACGAAGGATATAGGCAAATGGGACTAGATTAGGTTGGGTAATCTGGTCGGCATGGACGAGTTGGACTGAAGGATCTGTTTCCATGCTGTACATCTCTCTGACTGTACAACTTTCTGACTGTATAATATAAAGTAGCGTCAGATGGCACAGAATCAATGTGGGTAGAATTAAGTATCCCCAAAGGTTGAATAAAGAAACATAAATGGCGTTATGTTCAGGATTCCAAAAATTATTCAGGAGCTGCGTCACAATATACACCAGGATATAGGAAAGATGCATAGAAAAGGCAAAGTAAAGTAGTCCTGGGAGATTTTAATACACTGGGGAGGTGGGGTTGGGGACTGGGAAAATCAGGGTGGTAGTGGTTTGCAAGAAAAATAATTTGTGGAGTATCTTCGATAGGGCTTTTTGGAGCAGCTTGTGGTGGAGCCCACTCGGGAATAGGCAATACTGGGTTTAGTGTGGTGTCAATGAGGCAGACTATTTAAGAGAACTTAAAGTGAAGGAACACGAAGGAAGCAATAATCACAATATGATTGAATTTATTCTGCAATTTGAGAGGGAGAAGATAGAATCACAGGTAATGGTATAGTTGTTTTCCTAGTAAGTCATTCCCTTTGTCTATTAAACCGGGCTGAACTGTGTTTCTGCTCATGTTAGGTAAATTGTGGGAAAGGGGAAATCAGTGCCTTCATTTCCAATCAAAAATTCCTTTCCTGATAAATTCTACAAAACAAATTACTATTAATAAATTGCTCACTGATATGCGAGAAGGAACCAGACTGTTCTCAAACTCCATGAACCTTCTAGCCCTGCACAGATCTACATTTCCATATCCTCCCCACTCACCAATCCTGCCCAGTACCACTACTATAATGTCACAGTCTAATCGTCAGCCTCAGTGCAACTTCTGAATAAACTGGTTTATTTGTGTCACTATTGAATTTGGATTCATTTGTTTCAAGTTCCTTCTAACCACATGTCCATGACAAGAGAATTGTACTTGAGATGTTTAACCTGTTCTCTCCACAGAATCTGTCAGACAGGAAGATATTGCGTGGTGCTCAACTCACTGACTCTTCATGTAGAGGTACAGATAGTAATCTGTTGATGTCTCATGAAGCAAATTGATGGAATTTAAAAGAAACCATCATTATATGTAATAAACAGAAGCCCATCTGCTTGCGTCATGTCCTTTCGAGAAGGCAATGAGTTATCCTTCCTTGGTCAGGTCTCCGTGTAACTGCAAATCCACAGCAATGTGGTTTACTGTTTACTGTCCAGTGGAACAGCTGAACCAGCCACTCAGTTCAAGATAGGGATAACATGCTGGTCTGACCAGGGCCTCATATTGCTACTGCTCATTTCCATCGGGTAGGCGACTATTCCTTATTTTAGGTGTAATCCATCTCATTGAGTCTGTCCCCGAGAGTGATGTCCATCTCGATCGGCTCCTCTGGTGCTGGTTTTATTGACACTGACATACAGATGAAAGGAAGATGCAAATTTCACATCAGTGGCAACATATAGAGAATGATGCTTTTTATGCCATTAGAAAGCAATGGAGACGGCGAAGTGAGGGAAAGTAATTAAACGTGATCATCCCTGAGAGTTTTGTTGAGGCAGTATTTGGGGAATTGTCCACAGATTTTCTCTCCTTTATAACGATTGATCTCGTTACCACAGAGAGAGTTCAAAGGAGTTCCACCAAACTAATCCCTGGGATGATGGTACCATGAGGAGTGAGTGAAGATTAATCTGTCGCACTGTGGGAGAATAAGATGGGATTGCATTGGACCTTCCGGGGGATGGACAATCACACATGATGTTCTAAACAGACACTGATACGGTGAGAGATCCCACGGCCACTTTTTTTTTGCTAACTTTATGAAATTCTAGATACTTTTAGTCCCTCTGAAAACATTCCCCCCAACCACCACCCACTCCTCACTCCCCATATCAAGGAGAGAGTAGAAAATCCAGACTTTGAATAAAAACTCCACATATTAATGCAGTGCATTTTTTGAGTGATCCTGCACTTAATGTCATGTTATTCATAATCCCAACATCAGCCACAATACTTACAATCTAAAACAGTTAACTATTCCCACCAGCTTCTGATCCCCACGGAGAACATTGGTCTGCCTTTTCAGAGATGGAAGATGACTCCTTGAGACTTGACAGAAAACATCTCGCTTCCTTCCTCACTGCCAGCAAACCACGTTAAAGTAGCCATTGTTCCACAGACAATGGAGCCACGATAAACATCAAGATCTACTCCTGTGATTTGTCATGTTGGAACATCAGTGGCATCCTCCTGTTCCTCTATAAGCCTTTGCAAGGCTGAATGGCCTCTTCCTGGTCCCGTGGAACAGTTTCGAGACTGTCTTGGCTCCACCTGTTCCTGTTTAACAGTTCGATGTGCTGACCAGACCCCTCCTCTTCCTATGTAACAGGCAGAAATATTGAATGTATTGCCACTCTTCCTGTTCAGTAAATTTGATGGGCTGAATGCTAGCTTATATTCATGTATAACCAGCTTGAGATGCTGAATGAGCTCCTCTTTTAACTATGGAAATGTGCAATGTCTGGCCCTGCTATTACATAAATTTTGCCGACAGTTTAACAGCACAAACTGGAATGCTGTCCGGGCCTTGCTGCACATGGACACAGACTGCTTCAGGAGATGAGGGGGGAAAATATTCTGAACATTGTGTGATCTTCAGTGATCATCCCCATTTCTGATGTAATGATGGGGAAGGACATTTATGACGCTGCTGAAGATGATTGTGTCGAGGAAGCTACCCTGAGGATCTCGTGTAGGGATGTCCCGGGACTGAAAGGATTGATGTCCACAACCATGAACATCTTCCTCTGTGCGATGGCTGACCCCCAGGGGAGAGATTGTGGCTGATTCCTATTAAATTTAACTTAGTCAACTTTTCTTGATCCCATTCTGAGTCAACTCCTGCCTTGATATCAGGGTCTGTCACTCTTACATGAGCTGCTGTGTTCACTCTTTTGAACATATAAATAGGTTATTGTGTATGTTTGGGGCGTGTAACATTCTCACAGAGGACGGTGAATGTCAGAAATTATCTGGTCAAGAGAGTTCGGGGAGCTATATCGCTGAAAGTATTTACAGATGAGGTAGGTGGGTTTTTTTTTTACCTGCCATGGAATTGAGGGATGTGAAAAATTGGGAAATAAAGCAGAGTTGATAACAACAGTGGATCATCCATAATCTTATACAATGGCACGGCAGGCCTGGCCATCCGAATTACCATCCGATCCTGTTCCTTATGCTCTCATATTCTGTAATTAGGAAGGTAATGGTTGTACTTTTCCTGAACATTCCGTTATTGGATGTTACAGTTACAGAGAGCATGACCTGATACATTTCTATACGATTTCCCCTCAGTTTCTTCCACTTAAAGGAAAATGTCTCGACTAACTCTCCCTACAACTCAGACCATTGAGTACCGGCAACATCCTTGTAAATTTCTTCTGTCTTCTTTCCAATTTAATCACATCCTTCCTATGGCAAGTGAACAAAACCGAACACAATACTCCAAGTGCATGTCTCACCAGCGTCCTGTCCAATTGCAATATCACTCTCGAACGTCTATAGTCAATGCCCTGACTGATGAAGGCCAGTGTGCCAAAAGCCTTTTTCACTGCCCTGTATACGTTCAACTACTTTCATAGAACCACGGATCTGAGCACCAAGGTCCCCCTGTTCCACTACAATTCTTGAGGGTCTAACATTCACCACGAAATTCCAACCTGGATTTGACTTTTCAAAAAGCAACATCCCATATGTTAATCTCCATTTGCCATTTCTCAACCCACTTTCCCAGCTGATAAAGATCCTGCTGCAATTTCTGATAACCTCACTATGTCTACCACCCTAACCTCATCAACATTCCAGGTCACTTCTTCAAAAGAACGCTCAAGAATTGTGAGCCATGATATCCGATCCACAAAGCAGTGCTGACTGGTCCTTATGAATCCGTGTCTTTTCAAATGCATACATATGTTATCTCTCAGAACCTTCTCAAGTTGTTACAGTTGTTAAGCTAACTGGTCGACAGTTCACAGGTTCTTCTTCGCAGCTCTCCTTGAACAAGGGCACAGCGTTCTCTACCCTCTAGTCTTCCAGGACCTCCACCGTGGCCAGCAATGATGCAAAAAGATCAGCCAGGACCCCTGCAATATCTTCTCTCGTCTTTTGCTCTGTTCTTGGATACACCTGGTCAAGACCAGAAGCTCTGCAGAAATACTGCAATGTGTGAAATAAAATGTCTACTTCTTTAAGATAGAATCACCAAGGAAAGGGCAAGTGACTTAATGAAGGCTAACATGATAAATTAAAGATTATATTAATCGTAGGAAGTGATTTCAGAAGAATTTTAGACATGGTGGAAACCGGAAAATTCTCAGAAATTTGTTTGTGTGGAGTTTGCATATTCTCCCCGTGTCTGCGTGGGTTTCCTCCGGGTGCTCCGGTTTCCTCTCACAGTCCAAAGATTTACACGTTAGGTAAATTGGCCATGCTTATTTGCCCAAAGTGTTAATCGATGTGTAGATTTGCTGTATCACTCTCAAAATGAGGAATCGGATGGGAATGGGTCTGGGTGGTTACTCTTCGGAGGGGCAGGATGGACTTGTTGGGCCCAAGGGCCTTTTCCATGCTGTGGGCTTTTAACGATTCTGTGAAAGAAGAACATAAAGACTACATAAATCTACAATCTGTATTGCAAAGAAAACGAAATAAAAGCATGGTCAAATATGGAATTTTGTAATTGGGAGAGGAGAGGTTATTGTGGAGAACAGGGAAATGACGAAGAAAGCAGCCAGTTACTCTGCATCTGTCATCACATAGGAAAATCGCCGAGAAATACTAAGTGATCACATGGAACTTGTGGAACTAAAGACAAAAACTCAATTCATATCAGTAACAAGGTAGTTGTTGAAGGCTAGCATAGTAGTATTGTAGCTGGATTGAGCATTGCTAACTATAATGAGCCAGTTGCACTTCGGATCAAAACATTAGAAATAAATCAGCAATAGACGCATTAATGGTGCTGTCGATGACTGTTTTTTTCCCTGTACATTCTGCAGAGGCTGGAAGTTAGTAGATGTGTTCCAAGCATTGTAGATGGATGGGAGGGATTCAAGCATCTGCAAAGGGAAGAAGAGATAGTGTGGAGAACTGCAGACTGATTAACTTGACATCTGTAAGGAAACTGATGGAATTTATTATATAGGGTCTGATATTGGATATTCCTAAATTAACAGCAACATTGGAGAGAATCAGAATGCACTGACAGAGTCTGACAGAGTGTTCATATTTGACAAATTTCAGAACGATTAGAACTTGTTTATTGCAACATAGAAATGGCATAGATCGATTTTCAGAAGGCTTTTTTTTTATCAGAACTCATGCAGTGAATTCATAAATAAAGTAATGTAAATGGTAATTGGAGAAATATATAGAAGTGGAAAGTTAAAGTCATATTCGCCTTCATTTAAGTGAATCAGAACATAGTCGGAAGGTCATGTTGAAGCAGTTTCACAGCTTGCTAATGAAACTGTACATCGAGTATTGAGTCCAGTGTTGGTATCTCAATGTGAGAAAGAATATACTGACCATGGAGGATGTGCAATGGACAGTCTCCAGATTAATCCCTCAGATGGTGAGATTGTCTGATGTGGAAACTCGGCCTGTGTTCGCTAGAGTTTCAAAGAATGAGAGGTGATCATGGTGAAATTTAGAAAAGTTACTAAACATATGAGAAGATGGAAGTAAACAGGATTTTTCTCTGGCTGTCTACTCTACATTTAAGGCAAATAATGGCAGGTAAATGATAGACCATTTCAGACTGCAATAAGAAGGCAATTCTTCATTTCAAGAGGACTGACAAACACAGCGACATGGAAACCTGCTGGCAGGGCAAGATTAGGGAGAATCCCCAGATATTCTACAAATACATCAAGTGGAACAGAATAACCAAGGAACAGGTAGGACTCATTAGTGACTTGCCAAGTTGCATCCAAATCAACTTAGTGGCATGAGACAGAAGGTCTGCTGGTAGAAGTCTTTTTGTTTGACTGGAGACCAGTATCCAATTGTGTAACAACTGGATCAGTGCTGTGTCCCAAATTATTTGTGATTCGGAGATGCCAGTGCTGGACTGGCTTGGGCAAATTTTAAAAAGTTACAAACACTAGATGATATTCCAACAGTTTATTTGAAGGCACGATCTTTCGAAGAGCATGATCACGTCATGAAGAAGCAGCGCTGAGAAAGCTAGTGCGTCCGAATAAAACTGTTGGATTATAAACTGGTATTTTATGATTTTTAACCTTATTATTTGTAGTATTGATAAATGATGCAGCTATGAATTTGGAAGAGATTGGGGTGAGTGTGATTAATCAGTTTGCGTTTGACACAAAGTTTGGCTGGTTGGTTGGCAGTGAGGAAGAAGGCCTTATATTACAGGAAGATACAGATGGAATAATGAATTGGGTGGATCAATGGCCGATGGAATGTAACCCTGATAAATATGAGGTGATGTACTTTGGAAGAAGCAACCAGACAGGGGAGGACTCAAAGAATAGCAGCACACTAGGAAGCTCAGAGGATGTTCCTGCACATATTGGGCGGCACGGTGGCACAGCGGTTAGCACTGCTACCTCACAGCATCAGAGACCCGGGTTCAATTCCCGACTCAGGCGACTGACTGTGTAGAGTTTGCACATTCTCCCTGTGTCTGCGTGGGTTTGCTCCCCGTGCTCCGGTTTCCTCTCACAGTCCAACGATGTGCAGGTTAGTTGATTTGGCCATGCTAAATTGCCCGTAGTGTTAGGTAAAGGGGTAAATGTAGGGGAATGGGTGGGTTGCGCTTCGGCGGGTCGGTGTGGACTTGTTTGGCCAAAGGGCCTGTTTCCACACTGTAAGTAATCTAATGTCCCTGAATGCGATTAAACAGGTTAATGCCCAAGTTGACAAATCATAGCGACCATAAACATAGACTCTATTCATGGAGCTATGTGTAACTTTGGTTAGTCCAAATGGAATACTATGTTCAGTTCTGGGAGCCACATTACAGAAATTATGTGATTGCAGTGGAGATTCACCAGGATGTTCCCTTGTCTGGAGTAGATCATGTCGGGTTGTTTACTTTGAAGCAGAGAAGGCTGAGAGGGACGTGCTTCAGAAGGATAAGCTTACCAGGGGCATGGACAGGATGGATAGACAGCAGCTGTTCCTTCCAGTCAAAGGGCGAAGAAGAAGGGAGGACCATTTTAGAGTGAAGGGTTTGATGTTTAGTGAGGATTTGAGGATTGGTTTTCATCCAAAGGCTGTTGGGGTCAGGAATGAACTTCCTGAGATGGCAGTTGGCACAGGTAACCTCACAACCGTTAATAAATACATGGTCGTGCCCTTGAAGTGCCATAACATACATGGCTATGGGTCTCGTATAGGAAAGTGGGACTAATGTAGATCGTGCTGTATTTCTGACAGTACAGAGTCAGTGCTTCTGTGATTGTATGGGTTGGATGGTCAATCATTGAGCAGCATAAGACAGGAATTGATGAGTTTCTGAAGAATGCATTAACCAGGGTTATAACAGTAATCTTGTCTCCATGTGCTAGAACAGGGAAGCTAGACGTGTCTAATGCCCTGCTCCCTTCCTGATGTTTCTGTGCAGTCTGTGGGAAAGCTCTGTCATTGTTTTCACAAGCTCTTAAACATTAGGAAGGCAGCATCTGTCTGGTTGAAAGGATAGTTTTTCCTGTTCCCTTCTCCCAAGCTCATTGCCGGTGTTCTGTCTGGTTTTATCCTTTAAGAACTCAGAGAAATTTGATACAATTGAGTGTCTTGCTTGGCCTTTCCAGAGACCATTGCACAGTTTATCACATGTCTGTTTGTCAGGAGACACTTGTAGGCCAGACCGGGAAGCACGGGAGATTCACTTCCTGAAAGTACATTGGGGAAGGGACAGATTTTTAAAATGGACATTAGATTCAAGGTCAATATTACTGGACCAGATTTTATGTCTCGATATTTGCTTTATTGTATTCAACGTCCACCAGCTGCCATTGCATTATCTTGGTCTGGATCAGTAATCCAGTGATATTTGCACGACAACGCCATCTCCACATGGGGACCTATCAGAAACCACACTGAGTACATTATTCATGTGCTGCTTGTCAGCTCTGTCAAAAAGAATTCCCACCAATGCGACTATCCCGACGGGATTGAGGTGTGGTAAATGGTCAGACTGTAGTCATTCCCTTGTTATGCGACTGGATATAGTTGAAGAACGTTCCACGTGGTCAGGCAGATGTCAGAGTTGGAGCTGGAATGAAACAGCTTCCCCAGCGATACGGCTTGTTGTGCAGCACAATCTTCAGTCCTATTACAGGAATGGTGTCAGGGCCCATTGTCTTTGTCGTATCTACTGTGTTCAGCTGTTTTGTTCATGTCACGTGCAACGAATAGAATTGATTGAAGACTGGCATCTGTGATGACGAGGGTGAGGTGGATTATCAAGTCAACACTTCTGGCTGAGGATGGTGCAGATACTACATCCTTGTCTTTCACACTGATGTACAGGGCTGGGGATATTTGTGTCACCCTCTCCTCCTGTAAGTTGTTTATTCGTCCATCGACATTGATGACTGGATGTGCCTTGACTGCAGAGTTTCGGATTTTATCTGTTAGTCTTGGGATCATTTCCCCCTCTCCATCAGATGGTAGATCTGCTGTTTGGAATGTAACCAGTCAAGTGCGGTAGCTTTAATGCGTTGTCATCAGGTTTAGATACACATGGTTCTGACTCTGGCATGTTCACCCAAACTCGGCACTAAACTATCACTCGGCTTGATGATAATGGTAGAGCGATGCATTACCCTGGGGGGAAAGTTATTGATTGTGTTTGAATGCAATTCTGCTGCGGCTGAAAACCCTGTGTGAGCTGCAATATCTGCAAATCAATTCTACTGACTTTCCCCCAGTTCACACCCATACCCATTCATCCATCAGCCCTGTACTCAGTAAACTAACCTGGTTTCTGATGTGCAAACACATCCAGTTTCATAATCTCATTCTGCTGAGGGTCTCTCCCTGATGTCATGCTTCCAATATGTTACATTACTCAGATCCTTTAACATATTAATCTGAATCATTTCCTTTCCCATCATAACATCTTCTTTGTTTGAAGTGAATGTTTGTTCCTATGTTTTTCTCCCTGACCATGACTAAGACCTCGGTCGTGTCAGTGATGCCAGCCTTATGTCATTTCAGAGCCAATGAACTTGTGCACTTTGCGTTTTTGTTCACTTCCCAATGTTCAGCGCTCTCTGCTGGACAGGGCGTTTGAGCAGATTCAACACACGTCTTTGGAAAATGTTCAAAAACAGAAATTGCTGAAGAAACTAAGGAGGTTTGGCTGCATCTTGTGAAGTGAAAGCTGAGTTCATCTTTCGTGTCCAGCGAAAGTTCTGGAGAAACTTTGGAGGTCTGGCAGCATCTGCAGAGACAGAGAAACAGAGTTAGCTTTTCAAGTCCAGTGTGACCCTTCAGAATTGAAAAGGATTGGAAACTGGGCATTTTAGTTCCTTGCCACAGAGGTGGAGGGTAGGTGACAGGGAAAAGAGGGTGTGACAACAGATAAACAGGCTTTTAGCAGTGGTGAAAAGAGAAGATGGTATAAAATGAGTTTAAATTACGATGTGAATGGGGGAAAGGGGTTCTCTCGAATGAGTGCAAGATAAAGAAGACACAACCACATGAGGTCATACGGAGGCCAGGAGGGAGAATGTTGAACATGTGTTATTATATAGATCTGTCCAGAGATACATTTTCACTGTAGAGATCACTGCCGTCAGGCAAAGGAATTCAGGTGCTTGCCGGCTTATTGGCACTATTAAGATTTTCATGCTACCTTCGTTCTGTAACATAAAGAAGAAAACAAATAACAGGATGAAGTTTGGGCTGAGCGTTATTTACCTGTCACTTTTAACATTGTTTCAAATTTGCAGTGCTTATCTTTAAATGCTTGTTCTTGAAGTTAGTATCAGATGGTTTGTAGGAGGTTGGGGTGACATTATAGTAATTTACAAAATCAGGGGAGACTTGAGCAGGGTGAAAAGCCCAGGTCTTTTCCACAGGATAGGTAAAGTAACTGATAGAGCCATAGGTTTATGGTGGAAGAGGGAAGATTTAAAAGGGAGGAAGAAGGATTTTCTTTTGCAGAGAGGGTGACGTGCTTATGGAATGAGCTGCCAGAGGAAGACTGGCAGATGCAAGTACAGCTCCAACATTTAAAAGACATTTGGATGTACATGTGAATGGGGACCGTTTAGAGGCATATGGGCCAAATGCAAGAAGATGGGAATAGTTTAGTTTGGAAAACCTGCCCGGCATGGACAAGTTGGACCAAAGATTGAGCTTGTATGCACGATGACTGTATGAATATAGAAAGCGAAGTAAAGGGAAGAAAAGATGTGATATAAGACAGGGGGAGATTGGTGTCAGGGACTGTCGGTCTGGTTTATATCAGACAGGGCGAGATTGGTGTCAGTGACTGATGGTCTGTTTTATATCTTTTTACCCTTAGAATTTCTAAGCTCCATCCATACTGACTCTACATCCCCTGATTCTAGGTCGCCCCGTGCAAGGGACTGAATATCATCCCTTACCAACAAGGCCACCACACCCCCTCTGCCCGTTAGTCTGTTCTTACGATAGCACGTGTAGCCTTGAGTATTCATTTCCCAGGCCATGTCCACTTGAAGCCACATCTCAGTTATCCCCACAATATCGTATCTGCCAATTTCCAAAAGAGCCTCAAGCTCATCCATCTTATTTCTAATGCTTCGTGCATTCATATATAGTATTTTTAATTTTGTTACTATCCTCACCCTTCCCAAAAACTTCTATTTCACTCAACCTTACAGCATGATCCCATTTTGAGTTTTCTGCCTCATTGATACAGTTGACTTTCTTGACTTCCCCTTTTCTAACTTTCCCTTCAATTTCATTCTCAAACATCCAGTTTGTCCCCTCCCCCCAGGTACTTAGTATAAATGCAGCTGTGTTGTATTAGCAAACCTGCCTGCGAGAATGCTGGTCCCCCAACCAATTAAGGTGCAAACCGTCTCTCTTGTATAATTTATGCTTACCACAAAAAATACCCCAGTGATCCATGAATTTACATCCTTGCTTCCTGTGCTAGTTCCCCAGCCACACGTTTAAGTCCATTATCGCCCTGTTTCTGGCCTGTTTCTGGCCTCACCAGCCCTAGGAAATATATCAAACTCTGACAGTGTGAGACAGATTGGAAGCAGGGATGACAGTTCACTTTAAAGAAAACAGTCAAATCGTACTTAATACACAAGCGTTATCAAAGAACCGCGTGTATATTGAATAGAGAAGCAAACTTGATGGGCCGAAAGCAGTACATCCGTTCTCGTTTTATGTTTCACAATGTTTAAACATATTTTGGGATATGAGCATTGTATGGGGAAAACTGCATTGAGGAGATGTTCGGCCCTGAAGTCGCATGAGGAAAGCTCAACGTATTGAATGACCTCCTCCTTTCCCGATGTTTCTGTGCAGTATGTGGGAAAGCTCTGTCAATGTTGTCACAAGCTCTCAGGTGTGAAGAAGGAGGCCTCTGCAGGATCGATAGGACTGCGTTTCCCATTCCCTTTTCTGATAACAAGGCTGGTGCCAGGTATTCTGTCCGGTTTTATCCTTTAAGATCTCAGAGCAGTTTGATACGATTGAGTGTCTTACTTGGCCGATTCAGAGACCATTGAAGAGTTGATCACATGTCTGTGCGTCTGGAATCACTTTTAGGCCAGACTAGGAAAGCACTGGAGATTCACTTCCTGAAAGTACATTGGGGAAGTAGATCGATGTTTACAATCAACATTGGACACAAGATCACTATTACTGACACCAGATTTTCGGACTCAATATTTTATTAATTGTTTCTAACTTCCACCAGCTGCTGGAGCATTGACCTGGTCTGGATTCGTAATCCAATGATATTTCCACAACAGCACCATCTCCACATGAGGACCTATCGGAAACCACACTGAGCAGGTTATTTCAGTACTTCTTGACAGCTCTGTCCAAAAGAATTCCCACCAATTTGACTGTCGTGATGGGAGTTCGAGGTGGTAATTGGTCAGATTGTAATTGTTCTCCTTTCGGGGACTGGACATAGCTGAGTAATTTTCCACAGGGAGATGTCAGAGTTGGATCTGGAATGAAACGGCTTCCCCAGGTACGCAGCTTGTTGTGCAGCACAAGTCTTCAGTCCCATTGCAGGAATGGTTTCAGGGCCTTTGTTGTATCTACTGTGTTCAGCTGTTTCTTCATGTCACATACACAAAATCGAATTGCTTGAAGACTGGCAACTGTGAATCTGTGGGCATCATGATGAGTGTGAGTTGGATCATCCAGTCAACACCTCTGGCTGAGGGTAGTGCAGACACCATATCCTTGACTTTTTTTCACTGATTTAGAGTCGTTCCGATATTTAGGATGAGGATAGTTATGGCGTCCTCTGCTCCATTAAATTGTTTAATAATCCATCGACATTTATGTTTGGATTTAGCAGGACGGCAGAGCTTAGATCCGATCTGTTAGTCTTGGGATCATTTCCCCTTCACCATCAGAAGTTATTTCTGCTGTTCGGAATGCAACCAGTCACGTGTGGGTTGTCAACAGGTTTAGGTGCACGTGATTCCGACCTTGGCATCAGCCCTGTATTCAGTGACCTAACCTGGTTTCTGATGCGGTAACACTTCCATTTTCATATTCTCATTCTGCTGAGAGCATCTCTCTGGTGTCACACCTCCAATTTGTTACTTTATCTCAATCCATTTAAGGTAATAATCTAAATCGTTTCTTTTCCACAATGTCAACTTCGGTATTTGAAATGAATGTGCTTCCCTATGTTATTCTCCCTGACCATGATTAAGAGCTCTGTAGTGTCAGTGATGTCAGTCTTATGCAGTTTTAGAATATAGGAACTTGTGCACCATGCATTATCGTTCAGTCCCTAGTGTACGGCGCTCCAGGTTGGACGGGATGTTTGAGCATCATTGACATCCTTCTTTGGAAATAGTCCAAAAACAGAAATTGCTGAAGAAATTACTGAAAATGTTGCAGCATCTTCTGGAATGAATGCAGAGTTAAACTGTCAGGTCCAGTGACCCTTTACAAAGCTCCCAGTTTCTCCAGCAATTTTTGTATTTTTATTTCCAGTATCCATAGTTATTTGTTTTAGTGAAAATTTGTTCTGTGCCTATTCATTTCTGGAGAAACTCACCAGTTCTGTCTGCATCTGCAGAGACAGAGAAAAAGCATTAACACTTCAAGCCCAATGTGACACTTCTTCAGAACTGAAAAGGATTGGAACCTGGGATTTTTAATCCCTTGTCAGAAATGGGGAATGGATGACAGGGAAAAGAGGGTGCGGCAAAGATAAACGGGCTTTTAGCACTGCTGAACGAGTGGATGATGTAAAATGGGTTTACATTTAGGTGTGAATGGAGAAAGGGGTTCTCTCTATTGAGTGCAAGATAAAGAAGAGACAACCACACAAGGTCATAGGGAGGCCAGGAGGGAGAATGTTGACTATGTAGCATTATATAGATCTGGCCTTAAATACGTTTTCACTGTCGAGATCATCGCCCCCTTTATACAAAGGAATCCAGGTGTTTGACTTCTTATTGGCGCTTGTAAGCGTTTCATGCTGCCTTAGTATTGTAACATGGAGAAAACACAAATCACCACATGAAGTTTGGGCTGAGTATTGTTTACCTGTCATGTTTAATATTGTTTAAATTTTCAGTGCTTATCTTTAAATGCTTGTTCTTGAAATTAGTATCAGATGGATTGTAGGAGGTTGGGTCTTGACATTGTAAAAGCTTCTAAAATCCTGAGAGATATGGATAGGGTAAATAACCAAGATCTTTCCAAAGGCATGGGGGAGTTCAGCCATAGAAGGCACAGTTTTAAGGTGAAAGAGGAAAGATTGAAAAGGAACGAAGGGGCAACTTTTTTACACAGAGGATGGTTGGGTATTTAATGAGCTGTCAGAGGAAGTGTGGTAGATGCCAGTACAGGTACAACATTTAAAACTCATTTGGACAAACATATGAATGGGAAACATTTTGAGGCATATGGGTCAAATGAAAGCAGGTGGGTCGAGCTTAATTTGGAAAACTTGGCCAGCATGGACATTTAGAAAAGATTCACGCAGGGTCTGAGTGGTTTTGTGAAAGGGAAATTATACTTTGCCCTGGAAAATCATGCAAAATATTTCTGGAGATGCCAGAGAATGTAACAAGCAGACTTCATAAAGGGGATCTGGTTGACACCAGGCTTTCCAGAGATTTTCCACAAGGTATTACAAAATAAAAGTTCTTACACATGACAGAAGGTCGTAGGATGATGGATAATGTATGAACATGGGGTGATGATTGGTTCGCACATAGAAATCAGAGAGTCTGGATTAATGAATCTTCATGATAAAGGTGTATCTGCTGGAGTACCACAGCTCTGAGTCCGATGGCATCAGTTATTTACAATCTATACTGATAGCCTGAAAGAGGGAGTTGAGTGCAACATAACATCCGAATTTGTGGATGACACTGAGAACCAAAGGCAGGCTGTTATTTAATGGAGAGGACTTCCAGAAAAGGAGCAGTACAAAGGGATTGGAGTCTTCCTGAGTATGAAACATAAAGTCAGCATGCTGATGCAATAAGTAACTGGGTTGTTTCAAAAGATGGGTTCCTGGGACGAAAGGTTTGTGTTAATGAGATACTCTACAATCGTGAGGCGATCATTCATTGGGGTTTAAATGAATGAGGAGTGATACTGCTGAAAAATACAAGACACAGAGAGGGGTTGACACTGTAAATGTTGAGAAGTTCTTTCCATTCCTGGGTGGAGTTCCGAAATGGAGGACATAGATACCGATTATGGAATATCGATTTCAGTCTGAGATGCAAAGTGATGTCTTCTCTCAGAAGGTAGTGAATGTCTGGAATTCCCTAACTCGGAGAGGTGTGGAGAGACAGCAAATTTGGACTATACAAACACCCAGCGGGTATATATAACTCATTCACTCTCCTCAAGGAGTCGGCAAGAAAGTGGAGTCGAGTCCTGGAGTAGATCAGCCATGTTCGTATTAAATGACAGGGCAAGCTTGAGGGGCCGAATAGCCTACTGTTGTTCCTAATGTTAATAATTTCACATGTTATGCTTTTGAAAAGTAACTGGTTATTTTCCTGGAAGTTGTGTTGTGTAATGCTACATTCGGATGAGCAGAGGATTAGTTTGAGTTTACGCTGGGTGGGGTATGGGGGCTGGAGTTACAGCGAACCTGGGTCTGGGACATAGCTTAAATTTGGAGAAGAAGTTACAGAGATGGGAAGCCTGGAAACAGGGATTGGGGGTGAGCGTCATTTCCTGATCCAGGCTAGATTTTCCAAGTACATTTCCAAAACTACACCTAACCATCGGAGTGTCCTCGATTTGCAGGTCCGAAGGGCTGAATGGAACATCAGAAAACAGGGCTGAGGGATAGGAATGGCCATTCGGCCCTTTGACACTACGCCACCAGTAAATGAGATCGTGGCTCATCTCATTGTGGTCCCAGCTGCACTTTTCTCTCCATGCACCACTATCCCTGATTCACCTCTCTGTGGAAAATCAGATGAAGCCAGCCTCGATATAATATAAAGATTCAGCCATCCCAAACTTCTAGGAAAGAGGATTTCCACTTGACTGAATTCCGACTTTGTGAATTTCTTCTCACTCCATTTGTGACTGAGGATGAAGGGTATCACTATTTCCTTTTCTCGTCCCAATCCTCCACTGCTCACAACAAATTTTAAATGAAACCAGGTTGGTGATATGACCGATGATAAAGGTCTCAGACTGGCTTAGGTTCAGTGATAAGAAGTCAGGCAGATTTCTTTCGTCAGCCACAAGTTACTAACAGAACTAACGGAGGACTATGGTGGATCTGTGGGTGGCACTGCTTACTCACATCACCAAGGTGCTGGGTTCGATTCCAACCGCGGGCAACCCTCTATGTGGAGTTTGAACATTCTCCTCGTGACCGTGCTGGTTTCCTCTCAGTGCTCCAGTTTCCTGCCACAGTCCAAAGATGTGCAGTTTAAAGTGGATTGCCCATAGTGCCCAGGGATGTGTAGGTTAGGTGGGTTAGTAATGGGAAATGTAGGGTTACATGGATAAGGTAGGGGGCCACGTCCAGGTAGGATGCAGTTTAGTGCATCGGTGCGGACTTAATGGACGGAATTTCCTGCCTCCACACTGCAGGGGTTCTAAGACAATGACTACAAATTTGGCCTATACAAACACCCAGTGGGTACATACCTAATCCACACTTATCAAGGTCTTGTATGTTTTATTCTCATTCCAAGCGTACCCTGTTAAAGCCTTCATAATATAAGTCCATGAATATGTGAAATGAAACATCTCTGAACTGCTTTCAATGTAATTATATCCTTTCTCAGATAAGGAGACACAAAAAAAAATCTCACACTCAGAGCATAAAGTTTATATTTGTTTTCTCAAAGTGCTGAGTGTCTTTGGAACACTCTTCCCCACAGACCGTTGGAGGCAGAAATATTGAATATTTTTGAGGCACCGACAGAAGGTTCATGAATAACAACAGAGTCAAGGATTATCGAGGAATGGGCAGCAATTTGCAGCGTAGAGGAAAATGTAGACAGTGGTGTCAAATTACACCGGTCCGGAACATCCAGGAATATAATGCAAAATGAAATGTTAATATCGATAAAACATTAAGGGGGAATCCAAGATACCGGAGATCGGGAAGGTCTGTTTTGCTGGGCTCTGCATCATAGCACGGGCAAAGTGGTTCTCTAACACAACCCATCCCAACCATTTACGTAAAATTCAACACTAAAAGAGCGATAGAATCTTTACTAATCCCGTTTTATCATATGGAAATGACAAAACATGGGAAAGGATCGAGTAAGTCCCAACACACAGTGCACCCGTCAGAAGCATCGAACATGCCTGAGGCTGTAGCTGCAACCCACTCTGCTCGTTCCATAGACCCAGTTACTCACCAGGCCTTGGTCACTGAGTTCACCAAGTTATGCGAAATGATTGAAGTAATGATTGAAGAAGGGTTCAGCAGTGGCTAGGTCCGCTCTCAGCCATGCTCCAAAAACATGAGCAGCAACTTGACAGCCTTGGAAACAGAACAGATTATGCCAAGCGCTGAACTGCAGCGACAGAGACCGCGATCAGTTCCTTTCAGGAGAGGATTCTCGCCTTTGAAAAGCAGGTCCATACCTTAACTGACCATGATGATGACCTCGAGAACAGGGATAGGATGAAGAATGTTCACATCGTCGGTTTGCTGGACCGGATGGAAGGTGGTCAGCCAGTGAGATTATTGAAAACTGGCTGCAGCGATTCCTTCACTTCAAAACTGAAAAGGGGCAGGTGAAGACTGAAACAGTTAATCGAGTTATGATGCGGAGGTCAGACTCAGACCAACGTCTTCGCCCTGTCCTTGTGCGGTAACATAGTTATGGGGATAAACATAGGCAGATGGAATCTTCCAGAACCCAGGGGAAAGATCTGATGGCTTTAATTCACGAGGGCTCCAGGATGATGATCTGTCAGGACTTTTCAACGGCGGTGATTCAGGAAAGAAAATCTTTGGATGATATCAAGAGAAGAGTAAGGGAACTCGGGAGTCAGTATTCCTTAATATACCCAGCGGTGCTCCGTATTGCTTTCAATGGATCCATACACTTGTCTGACTCTCCAGAGAAAGCGAAAACTTTGTGACATTTTAAAGTAAGATGGATGTTAGGATAATCACGTTTCTCTCCTCAAGAAATTTTCTTGGATTTTTCTGGTATTAACCAGTGTTAAATTATAGTCGGGGATGGGTAGAGTACTCACTTTTAACTTCTTCATTAGTATTACTACACTTTTTCTCTTTCCTTGCTTGTGTCTGGGGAGCGACTCAAGCTGGAGCGGGTTACAAAGGTAGTTGTGATGACTAAATACCGACCAAAGGGCAGTTGAAGCCCGATTTTTGTCGTTAATTGCCCTGAATGTCATGTTGGTAGCAGGCAGAAGATGAAGCTTTGGGGTATGTAACCGTCCTCACTGGACGGGCGTGGGGGGGGGGGGGGGGGGCAGGTGGTGGGGAGGGTCATTGGCACTTTGGATTTTGTTTCACTTTTTGTTTTTTTTTGTGTGTTTAGTTTTGGAAAGTTTTGAGAGCTTGATAGATGTAGTAGTCTTAGTTCGTGTTGTTTTTAAGCTTTTTGAGTCTTTTTTCATTTATGATCAGTGATGTGTAATTCGAGTTCTTCCAATCTAGAGCTCAAATGTTGCTCGAGTGTGTGATGGATAATGATGTGCTTAAATGGGGTACCTGGAACAATAAGCGGAGCCATAGTCCAGTCAAGAGGAAAAATGTACTGTCTAGTCTTAGGAAGGAGAGGGTGGATGTTGTCCTATTGCAGGAGATGCACCTTGATGACAAGGACCATTTGATATTACAGCAGGGCGGATTTGATCGGGTTTATTTCTCGTTTTATTAATAATAGGAGTACGGGAGAAACCATATTTGATAGGAAGAATCTTCCAGTTAAATTACTAGATTACATTAGACATTCACAGGAGGTTCATAATCCCCAAACCCTTGAACTATGGGAAAGAATACAATATTTTGAATGGATATTGCCTCCCGCCGCACCCTCTTAAAACCGTGGTAGATGCATTTTCCAAATTAAGTTATCTTGTCTCATGGTGCATTAGTGTCGATGATTTCTCCTGTCTTATGGACCCCACAGTGGACAGAATGTTCAAAGATCACCCAATACCCTCGTCATAATGTAAGCAATTAGTTGATTCTTGTGCAGAACGAGAGCTGGTGGATGTCTGGAGGCAGATCCACATCACAAGTAGGAATGTTATTTTGTCCTATCACCCACTTAAATGCCACACGAATGTTGATCTCTTCTCCATCCCTGCAACAATCTTAGATTCGGTGGCATCCTGCACAATTGGGAAAATTACAATTTCTGACCGTGAAGCAGTTTCACAGTTTTGAGACGCTGGCGAATGGATCCTTATTTTTCTTAAGGCTAGTTAGTTCATTGAGAATTTCTGTAACGATTTCAGATCTTTCTTAGCCATTAATGCAGATTTAACCAGTAACACATCCATTCTATGTGAAACTACTAACGCTCATTCCAAGGAAATAGTTATTCATCAGGAAGCGGCAGAAGGGGGAGCAGGAACGCTGGCTCGAGGCACAGCTGAGGACAGCCGAGAGTGCATACTGTGATAGCCCCTCAGTGCCTAATCTGCAGAGGATCAAAACGCTTCAGTCTACAGTGAATTCCACGCTCACACAGACAGCCAGGAAGGAACTTACTTTTGAAAAACAAAGGCTGTTTGAACATGGTGATAAGCCAGGCAAGTATTTAGCCTAACTTGCCAGGAAAATGAGCGCCCCCTCAAGCCATTACCTAAATTAGGGAATGTACTGGGATCCTTCCCTCCGATTCCAAAAAGATTAATGCAGCCTGTCCGAGAATTTTCTCCGAATTATTTCAGCCTGACCATTTTGAGGATAGATGGATTAAGATGGAGTCATTTTTCAAGAACCTGTGTCTTCCAGGAGTAACCCCTGAATACGTGTTGTGCCTTAATGCACCATTGTAAGTGCAGGAGGGTGTGAAGCAGCTTCAGAATGTAAAGGTGCACGTTCCTGACGGATTTCTGAGTGAATTTTATAAATAATTTATAAACCTATTGTCAGGACTGATGTTTAACATGTTCTGTCACTCATACAGTCACGAACCCCTCCCTCCATCCTTCAGAGAGGCTCATATCTCTCTGATGCTTAAGAATGGAAGACCCTGGAGGATTGTGCTTCTTACACGCCAATCTCACTTTTAAATTTTGGTTTCAAAATCCCGTCTGTGACCTGTACATTAAGGTGGAAACTTTGCTGCCTTCCGTTACCAAAGAGGACCAAGCATGCTTTATAAAGGGCCACAGATCTTCCTACAATGTTAAGGGTTTACTCAATATTATCCAAGAGTGTCAACAACAATCTTTCCAGGGAATAATGATCTCTTTAGATGAGAGAAGGCATTTGATTGGGTTGAGTGGCTCGGATCTCTTCTGTACATTAGAATGGTTTGGTCTATGCAAAGTTTTTATCAAGTTGGTGAGAGTCCTTCACCGTGATCCTCTGGCTGCGGTTCTCATTAATGGTGTGGCCAACCAGTAATATTAATATTTCTCCAGGCAGCCGACAAGGTTAACACCTTTCACCATTGTTGCTTACGTTGTGGATTGAGCCACTGGCGGAGGCCATCCGTAGGGATGCCAACATACCTGCCCCAGAAGTAGGATAGAAGTCACGTAAGATTACATTGTATGTTTTTTGTCAAATTCCGCAATTTCGGTAGTTCATGTGATGCAATTCATTGATTCGCTTGTTGACTTTCCGACAATAAGATTGATTTTACAAGGTTGGAGGCCATGCCTATGGGAGGTCTTAGGGAAATACCTGATACTGAGGCCAAATTCTGGTTTCCTTTTAACCGGTCACTGGGGTGGTTTCCCTATTTCAGTATATTCATTGCATCTGTCTTTTATAATTTATTTAACGTGAACTGTATCCATTTGTTTGACAAAATTAAACAAGACCTTCAAAGATGGGAGGCATTTCCAATATCCTGCCTCGGTGGGATAGCTGTTATTAAAATGAATGTAGGGGTAAATGTCGGGGAATGGGTCTGAGTGGGTTGCACTTCGGCGAATCAGTGTGGACTTGTTGGGCCGAAGGGCCTGTTTGCACACTTTAAGTAATCTAAGATGATTTTTAGAAAAGAATGGCTGGTTTAGCTCTTTTATTTGGCACCATAGGTGATTCTTTATCAAGCTAACAAAATTGCAACTGCCCCACAGATTTTGGGGAGTTGATTTCCAGATGAAAAGGAATCAATTAGGTTTTTTTCATCCTATGTGAATGCCTGGGCCACTGTGGTCTCGGCATCAATATGGCTAGACATTGAGCCCTCTCAGACAAAGTGAACCCTTATAAGTCTGCTGTTCTTAGATAAAATGACAACGTTTATGAAGTATTGTCATAAACTAATGATGATCAATGCTGTTAAAACTTTAAGGACAATGCGTCAGATCGACGGCAATACAGACAAAACCATGTTTCTTACCCCTCTAATTGATATACCGGGTTGTCAACCGGGGATGATGGATTCTAGGTTTAAACTGTGGGCAGCGATGGGGATACCTTGCTTGAGTGATTTAGAATTAGTAGAATCCCAACAGTGTGGAAACAGGTCATTGGGCCCAGCAAGACCACTTCGACCCTCCGAAGAGTAACCCACCCACACCCATTCCCCTACCATCTTATATTTACCCTGATTAATGCCCCAATTACAGATCCTGGAACACTATGAGCGATTTAGCAATGGCCAATTCATCGAACCTGCACATCTTTGTAACTGTTGGAGGAAACCTACGCAGACACAGTTGAGAATATAAGAACTCCACACAGCCAGTCACCCAAGGTGGAACCAAACCCGTGACCCTGGTGCTGTGAGTCAGTGCAAACCACTGAGCCACCACGTGTTACTTGAGGGAGAAACAATGATATCATTTGGTCAAATAACTCGTTAAGTATAGACTACCTAGTAGAGACTTCTTCTGTTTTTTTTCCAGATTAGAGATTTGATTTAAAAAAAATTAACGGAGACTGATAGATCCGATGCAGAGAAGTGGGTTCTTTTTGCTAAGAATACACTCTCTGTCAGTACACTTTATCATCAGTTGGATAATGTCCCCTCAGACAAGACTGTGCAGCTTCGTGACGTCTGTGCGAGAGAATTGAGGGTTGAGATCTCTTCGGAGACATTTGAGGATATTTGTGAAAATGCTCAAAGGATTTTGATCTGTAACAGGACACATTGCATGCAGTTGTAAATTCTTCATAGGGTCAATCTGACACCAGTGTTTCTCTCAAAATTCAAAGTGGGATTATCTTCAGCGTGTCCTAAATGCAGAATGACAACAGCACTCTTGCTCATTGCATAATGTCCTGCTGCAGGCTTCATATATATTGGAGCACTGTGTTAGGTTTGACAGAGTGGGCCTTGGGGACCGAATTGGAGATGGACCCGGTTTCTCTTTCCTGGGCCTGCCCAGAGTATCTTACGCATGGGAAAAAAATCCTTACTTTCTGTGCTAGGAAACTTATTCTGTTGTGTTGGATGTCTGAAAACTCCTCGGGGCTGTTGGTCTTTGTAAGCTCCCGTTGGACTTTCTCACCAGTATGGTGCACCAAAAAACAGAGATTAGTATAAGTCATAGATTCAGAGAGATGTAAAGCATGGAAACCTTCGGTCAAACCCATCCATGCCGACCACATATCCCAAAACCAATGTGCTTCCACCTGCCAGCACCCGGCCCAAAACCCTCCAAACCCTTCGTATTCACATACCCATCCAAATGCTTCTTAAATGTTGCACTTGTATCAGCCTCCCCCACCTCACTTGGCAGCTCATTCCATACACGTGCTACCCTCTGTTTGAAATAATTGCCCCGTAGGTCTCTTTTGTATCTTTCCCCTCTCACCCTAAACCTATGCCCTCTCGTTCTGGACTCCCCGACCCCAGGGAAAAGACTTAACCTATTTACCCTATCCATGCCCATCATAATTTTGTAAACCTCTATAAAGTCACCCCTCAGCCTCCGACGCTCCAGGGAAAACAGCCCCAGCCTGTTCAGCCTCTCCCTATAGCTCAAATCCTCTAACTTTGGCAACATCCTTATACATCTTTTCTGAACCCTTTCAAGTTTCACAACATATTTCCTTTAGGAAGGAGACCAGAATTGCACGCAATATTATAACAGTGGCCTATCCAATGTCCTGTACAGTCGTAACATGATCTTCCAACTCCTGTACTCAATACTCTGAACAATAAAGGAAAGCATATCAAACGCCTTCTTCACGATCCTATCTACCTGCGACTCGACTTTCTAGGAGCTATGAACCTGCACTCCAAGGTCTCTTTGTTCAGCAACACTCCCTGCGACTTGACCATTAAGTGTATAAGTCCTGCTAAGATTTGCTTTCCCAAAATGCAGCACATCGCATTTATCTGAATTAAACTCCATCTGCCACTTCTCAGCCAATTGGCAATTTGGTCAAGATCCTGTTGTAATCTGAGGTGACCTTCTTCGCTGTCCACTACACCTGCAATTTTGGTGTCATCTGCAAACTTACTAACTGTACCTCTTATGCTCGCATCCAAACCATTTATGTCAATGAGAAAAAGTAGTGAATCCAGCACCAATTCTTGTGGCACTCCACTGGTCACAGGCCTCCAGTCTGAAAAAACAACCCTCCACCACCACTCTCTATCTTCTACCTTCGAGCCAGTGATGTATCCAAATGGCTAGCTCTCCCTGTATTCCATGAGATCTAACCTTGATAATCAGTCTCCCATGGTGAACCTTATGAAAACCCTTACTGTAGTCCATTTAGATCACATCTACCCCTTTCCCCTCATCAATCCTCTTTGTTACTTCCTCAAAAAACTCAATCAAGTTTGTGAGACATGATTTCTCACGCACAAAGCCATGTTGACTATCCCTAATCGGTCGTTGCCTTTCTAAATACATGCACATCCTGTCCCTCAGGATTCCTTCCAACAACTTGCCCACCACCAACGTCAGGCTCACTAGTCTCTCGTCCCCTGGCGTGTCCTTACCACCGTTCTTAAACTGTGGCACCACGTTATCCAACCTCCAGTCTTCCGGCACCTCACTTGTGACTTTCCATATTACAAATATCTCAGCAGGAGGCCCAGCAATTACTTCTCTCGCTTCCCATAGAGTTCTAGGGTATACCTGATCAGGTCCTGTGTACCCGTTTCAAGACATCCTTGGGTATTTATCCACCTTTACCCATTTTAGTACATCCAGCACTTCCTCCTCTGTAATATGGACATTTTGCAAGGTGTCACCATCTATTTCCCTACATTTTATGTCTTCCACAATAAATACTGATGCAAAGTAATCGTTTAGTTTCTCCCCCATACTTCCTGTGCTAGGAAAAATATTCTGTTATGTTGGATGTCTGAAAAGCCCCCGGGTCTGTTGGGTCCTTGTAAGCTTATCATGGAGAATATCCTTTTGGACTTTCTCACAAGTATGGTGCACCAAAAAGCAGAGATTTATATAAGATATGGCAACCTTTTTTGGATTACCCCGATACAGGCTTATCTGCCACTCTAAGAACGGCTTTTTCATAGCCATGACAATATTGTCTAATGAATCTAGTATGAAGAATTATGAACATATGAATGTGTAATGCTCTCGAAGAACGAGAACTATCATTTTGTTATGCTGAGCCACATTATTTATTTATTGTTTATTGTTTATTTTTTGTTTTTCTTTTGTCCATTTAGAGACTTTAACTTGTTTTGTATGTACATGCAATTGGGTGTAATTTTGTTCAGTTATTTGAGTTGTTTTGTTATTAGTTTAATATAATAATAAAAACCTCATTTTCAATAAAAATGCTTGTTAAAAAAATAAAATGCCAGAATTGTTAGAATAGAGTCCCAAAGGACTCTCATTAGAGAGCCTACTCATGGTGGTTTATCCTGAGGGTCACCACACCCCAGTGACAGGGTGAGGTTGAGAGAGCATCCCCTTCATGGTAACTTCTGTCAGTGTGGGGAATTGAACCTGCCCTGGTGTCCTCCCTCTGCATCACAAACCAACCATCCAGCCAACTGAGTGGGAGACTGTGTAACTGTTACAAACAGAATCAGTCACAGACAAAGGGCAAGAGAAACATTCATGACAAGCAAAAAGGTATATTTGAGATAATCGTCATGGTAACGGCTGAGGATAAAAACGTTCTCTGCTAGAAATTGTATTTTATAATGAGACAAGTTTCTGGAAGCTGCCTTTGGCTGAATACAATAAGGTGAGACAAGTGAAATAACCAGAATGACTAATTGTGGTTTGATATCGATAACCATAAAGTAAGTGCATGTTTTTGATTGGTCTGTGGAAAGCATACTGACTGTTGCATGAATTTATAAATCAGATGAAATATATTGTAAGGAGAATCCGTCCCCACGGGAAATGCCTTCTGAACACATGCGAGATGAATCCCAGGGTATGAAGTGTCTGAGAATCGTCTGCTCAGTAACAGGAAGCTGGGGGTTGAATGTAACATGGAGCTGAGAAAGCCATCGGATCGCCCCCGAACGTATTGAATGTTGGAGCATATTTGAAGTACTGAATGGCATCATGATGGATTTTAATTGTGTGTGATTTGAAAAACGCACATCTCTACTCCATCATTTTACGTGTTACACACTGGGGCACAGCCGTTTTTCTGTAAGTGGGAATAAGTTGGAACATTATCTGGAACATTCCATAATTGGCATTCTCCAGAATATTTTATAACTCTGTGTGTGTGTGTGGTGGGGGGGGGGGGTGCATTAGAAAGGCAAGAGAGAAAGAGAGAGAAGGTGCTGCATGCAGTAGTGAGAGTGGTGGAACATGAGCCTTGTTCGGGGGTCAGTGCTATAACAGATATACAGTGAGTGTGAGGGAGCAGAGAAAATATGGTGACCCTTATCCTGACAGAGTGGGGAAGATTATTGATGCTTGTCCTGTTTTGCTGGACATTTCTTCAAACCGCACACTGCACTGACCTGGGTGAGGAGTTCAGACCATGCTCGGTGTGTCTGGTGGTGTGATCCCTCTGGGAAGAGAATGCTCCCCCTCTGTACTAGCCCATCCACCAGGACCTCCGTGCCCCTGTTGACAAACCGTGGTGTAATTTCCCCTTAGCTGCTATGCTCGGGGCAAACTGTGCAGGGCAGTTCTGAACTGAGAAAGCACAACCATGTACCCATTGGCTTTTTAAAGATGGCACAAGTGTCAGGGGTCACAGAATATCCGGGGCATCCCGGCAATGGTGAGTACCTCCAGTCTTGATGGGTTGGAGAATCGGGCTGGCATTGTATGAGAGGGACATTATGGAGTGGGGTGGGTAGTTAATGAGGTGAGTTTGGTAAGATAGCACCAGGAAACTAGCTCGGCTTCGTGCAGACAACCCCTCTGTCACACTTAATTAAAATGTCACTGCGACAGTTTTTTTGTTAGATTCAGCCCAGTGAGGCGAAGACTCGGCTTTCCTCATTCGCAGTTACAAAGCTGCAGAACAAATGCTCATCCAAAACTCTCCATCGCCTGAACTCATAGCAATATCCCTTTCACTCATAATTCTTCGAAATACTTACCCGTGTTGCATGATACTATCGAAATGTCTTCATTCTGAAACCTGTGAACATATCCTTCCATGACATTTTATCTCAGTCTCCCCCCCCCCCCCCCCCCACCCCGCATCCTATCTCCACCCCAAAACACACACATTTACAGTCATATTGCACGAGACTGCCAGTATGACTGGTCATTTGGCCTAGCTGGTCCATGGCAACCAAAATGTACATCCAGACTCACCCCATTTCCCTGCCCTTGTTCTGTATCCCTCTAATCCTTTCCTATCTGTGTCTTTGTTAAATTGCCTTTTCAATGTTGTTATTGTACCCACCTCAATCACTTCCACTGACAGCTCAGTCAATATGCGTACAACACTCTATGTAAAAAAGTTTCCCCTCAGTTTCCTTTTTATATTTTTTATCCTTTCCAAACATTAATGGATGTCCTCTCGTCATCGATTCACCAAACTTGAGAAAAAAGTTTGAAGTATTCACCCCATGCACGCCTTTCATGATTTTATAAGGGCTACACTTCTATAAGAACCCCCTCGGTTTCCTACGCTGTAAAGAAATAAGTTCTAACCTGTCCAACCTCTGCCTATAACTTAGACCTTTTAGTCCAGGAAACATCTTTGGAAATTTGTTCTGCATACTTTCTAGTTCAATAATATCCTTTCTAGAGCAAGATGAACAAAACTGAACACAATACTCCAACTGCAGCCTTACCAACATCCTGTACAATTGCAGCATAAAGTCCCAACTTCTATACTCAATGCGTTGATGAAGGCCAATGTGCCAATCGCCTTTTTCACTGTCCTGTGTATCTGTGACTCAAATTTCAGACAACCGTGCACCTGATCTCCAACGTCCTTTTGTTCCACTACACGCCTTAAGGCACTATCATTCATCATTAAACTCCTACCTGGATTTGACTTTCCAAAATGCAAGACGCCACACTTATCTATATTAAACTCCATTTGCTATTTCTCAGTCCACTTCCCCAGCTGATCAAGGTACTGCTGCAATTTCTGATAATGTTCCTCACTGTAAATGATGTCTCCTCATTTAGTGTCATCTGCAAACCTACTAACGTTGCGTTGTGTACTCTGGTCCAAATCATTGATGGAGAGAACAAACAGCAATGGGCCCAGGACCGACCACGAAGGCACTCCACTAGTTACAGGCCTCCAGTCCGACAAGCATACCTCCACCATAGCCATTTGCTTCAGAACATTAAGCAATTGTGTCGCCAATTTGCCAGTTTACATTGGAGTCCATGCGATCTAACCTTCTAGAGCGGCCTACCATGTGGAACCTTATCAAAGGCCTTACTGAAATCCATATAGACTATATCCACCATCTTTCCTCGTCAACCTTCCAAGTCACTTCCTCAAAAATCTTGATCAAAATTTGTAAGGCATGATCTGCCACGCACAAAGCTATGCTGACTGCTCCAAGTCAAACTCTGTCTTCCCAAATGCATCTATATCTTATATCTCCGAACCTTCTCAAGTGGTTTCCGAAACAGATGTGAAGCTTACTGGTCTATATTTCCCAGGTTTTTCTTTGCAGCCCTTCTGAATAAGGGCACTACATTTGCTACTGCCCAGTCTTCCGAGTCCTTGCCCCTGAACTACCTTCTCTCGCCTTGTGGAGTGCTCTTAGATATATCTGGTCAGGACCAAGAGATTTATCTGACTTTGTGCATTCTAATATGTCCAACAGCACCTCTACTGTGATATGGACTGTACCAAGATATCGCCACTAACCTCCCAAAGGTCACAGGTCTTCATGTCTTTCTTCATGATAAACACAGAGGGGAAACTGAGGACCTTACCCATCTCTTGAGGTTTTACACATGTTTGCCCATTTTGGATTGTAAGGCGTCCTATCTCCCTCTAATTGTTCTTTTTATTTACTATACTGAATTTGGATTCATCTTAATCTGCTCAGCCAAGGCTATATCATACCCCATTTTTGCCCTGCTGATTTCCTTCTTCAGTAAACTCCTGTAACCCCTGTGTACCTCCAGAGATTCCCTTGGAACCAGCTGCCTGAACTTGAGTGACGCCTCCTTCCTTTCTGGTCAGAGCCTCAATATCTCTTGTCATCCAGGGTTCTCTCTTCCAGGCTCACATTCCCTTCACCCTCACAGAAACATGTAGACCTTGAACTCGAGCTATCTCACTTTTGAAGCCCTCCCACTTGCCCTGGATCCTTTTACCTGGAAACACACTACTCCAATCAAGCCCTGCAATCCGCAGTCAAATTTCAACAAAATTCGCCTTGCCCCAATTTAGAACTTGAATCTGTGGACCAATTTTGTCCCTACCATACCTATTTTAACATTAATACATCTCTGGTCACTTTTCCCAAAATGCTCCCCCACTTTACCTCCGTCACCTCCTTTCCCAACAGTAGGTCAAGTTTGTCCCTTCCCGAGTAGGACCCTGTACATGCTGCTTGCGGAAGCTTTCCTGAACACACTTAACAAATTACATTCCATCTAAGTTCTTAACCCTCTGGAAGTCCCAGTCTATGTTAGGATAATTAAAATCACCTGTTATGACAACTCTATTGTTCCTGCAAGTCTCATCAGTCTTCCTGCATATTTGTTCTTCTAATTCCCATTGATTATTTGAAGGATTATAGTGCAACCACTATAACGTTACCAACCCCTCTGATTGTTTGCATCATTTACAAAATCTCATTGGATATTATCTCAGTTATTTCATCTTTAAATATTAGAGTGATACGCGCCTTAATCAGAACTATTGGTATTTAAATTGTTTCCATTGACATCTCTTCCTCGCAGTGACTTTCACATTCGCAGCATCCCTTGTCAAGGCACAGTGGAGATATGGAGCTGTAAATGGATGGGAGCTGCACATCCTGTCAGTTCCAACAGTGGTTGCAAGTTTCCCCACACTGAGCTGCGATCTAACACAGTGTTATCGAATAATGCAACAATCTGGGTTTATATATGAATGAACTAGTGCGGACTACACAGGCTCCCACGCTGGACATTTAACCTAGGATTATAGATCCAGCATTGGTGTGGACTGCACAGAGTTTCACTCTGCACATAGCTGGGTTGCATTCAGCAGACACTAGCCGGATCTACACAGTGGTCCATCCTGAACATGTAATGGTTATGTGAGTTAGAGTGCGAATGTGAGAGAACTAAACATCTGGCTACACCTTTATTTTATGTTTTCATTCTTGTGATTGGACTCTTCAAATCCTGACTCATCCAGTCAGACACGACCCTCTGGATGAGTCATGGTAACTGTTGTTACAGTATCTGTGTCGGCAACATACCAACAAATGGAGCAGAGGCTGCAGAGAGGACAGTCTCTGTGAAATGGAATGAGGGAATCACCATCAGATCAGCCGTGGTCTTAGTGAATGGTGGAGCAGGATTGAA
The DNA here is from genome assembly GCF_047496795.1 of Chiloscyllium punctatum. Classification (NCBI taxonomy): domain Eukaryota; kingdom Metazoa; phylum Chordata; class Chondrichthyes; order Orectolobiformes; family Hemiscylliidae; genus Chiloscyllium; species Chiloscyllium punctatum. The sequence continues at coordinate 41,047,810 of NC_092751.1, read as the reverse complement.
TGGACCACTGATGCAACTTATCTTATATTTCTGTTTGTTCCAAGCAAACTCCCCTTCTCTCCAGTGTCCCATCCTGGTGGGGATTGAGTCACCTCCTCCTGTTCCTGCGTAACAGGATCCTCGGGCGTCACTAGCCTCCAGATTTCCCTGTGCCCCAGTTTTCAGCAGTTGAATAACTGCCTCCTGATCCGAAGTTTGTGAAAGTAGATGTCCTCCTCCTGCTCCTGAGTAACAGGCTCCAATAGCTCTGTGCTCACCTGCTGCTCCTGTGGAATGGAGGTGAGGGACTGAATGGCCTCTTCACATTCTTTACAGCTTTTTCTTGACTAAAGGCCTTTTCCCGTTTCTGTAAAGCACCATCAAAATCTGAATGATGTATTTTTGTATTTGACTCTCTGTGATTGAGCAAACAAGCCGATTGGCAGAATTCAGAAGCTGAATGGCCTCCTCCTGTTCCCGTGTGAAACACTGAAGAGTCAACAGACTCTCAGGGATGTACGGCACGGAAAAAGATCGTTCTGTCTGGTCATCCATACCGCCAAATATCCTAAATTAATCTCGTCCCCCTTGCCAGCAGTTGGCCCATCTCCCACTAAACACTTCGCATGCATGTATCCATCCAAATGCCTTTTAAATGGTGTAACTGTACCTGCCTCCACCACCTCTTTTGTCTGTTCAATCCATACACACAGCGGTCTCTGTGTGAAAATGTTGTCCTTCATTTCCCTTTTTAAATCTTTCTCCTCTCACCTTAAACTTTTGTCTTCTAATTTTGGACTCGTCTATCCTGGGAAAACATTGACTGTTTACCTTATCTATGCCCCTCATGATTTTATAAACCCCTTTAAGGAGCCCCCCCCCCCCACCCGCCAGTCTCAACACTTGAAAATAGCCCCAGCCTATTCAAACTCTCCCTAAAATCTAACCCTCCAACACCTGCAACATTCTTTTAAATCTCTTCTGCACCCTTTCAAGTTTGACAACATCTTTCCGACAGTAGAGACCAGAATTAAAGGCAATATTACAAAAGTGGCCAAACCAATGTCCTGTAAAGATGCAACATGTCATGCAAATGCTTCGACTCAAAGCACGCACCAATAAAGGGAAGATCACCAAATGCCTTCTTCACTGCGCTGTCTACCTGTGACGGTACTTTCAAGGAACGGAGAACCTGCACCATGAGGCTAGCTTTGCTGCATCACAAGGCAGCGACCTGGGTTTAATTCCAATCTTGAATGACTCGCTGTGTGGAGTTTGTCCATTCTCCCCGTGTCTGTGTGAGTTTCCTTCGGGTGCTATGTTTTACTCCAACTGTATAAACATATACAGATAAGGATAGATTGGCCATGCTAAATTGGGAAAGGCAGTCTCAGAGGGACAGGGCAGGTGTTTGTCCAGTGGGATACTGTTTAGAGGTTCGGTGTGGCCTCGATGGGCCGAAAAGCCTGTTTCCCCACTGTAGGGATTCGATAATTTCAATGGAGTTCTCCTTCACTGGCAGCTTTCGATAGGGCACTACCTGTAAGACTTACCTTGATTTGTCTTGCCCAAATGCAACACCTCATATGTAACTAAAATATACTCGATCTGCCACTCCTCTGTTCACCTCAGCAAAGTCCCATTATAGTCTGAGAGATCATTCCTCACTATCGACCACACCACCAAATTTGGAATTATCTACAAACTTACTGACCATACTTCATATACTCAAATGTAAATGATTTGTATCAGTGACAAAAGGCAGTGGACCCACTATTGATCTTTGCCGCACGCCACTGGTCACAGGTCTCCAAGTTTAATGAAGAAATGTCCGTTGTCATGCCCTGTCTCCAATATTCAAGAAAATTTCGGATCTAAATGGCGAGTTCTCCCTGGATCCCAGCCAGTCTAACCTTGCTAACCAGTCTACCATGTAGAACATTTTGGTAATCTTACTGAATTCTATAAAGACAACATCCACTCTCCTGCCTTCATCAATCATCTTCATGACTTCCTCAAAAGATTACACCGAGTCAATGAGACGTGATCTCCAATGTACAAAGCCCTCTTCAGTCTTTGTCTTTTCAAATGCATTTACATCCTTTCCCACAATATCCCCTCCAACAATTTAGTCTCCATTGACGTCAGGCTCAGCGATCAGTGGTTACCTGTTTTTTTTCCCCTTACTTTCTAAAATAATGACACTATGTTAGCAGCCCTCCAGTCTTTTGACACCTCACCTGTGGAAATCAATGATACAAATACATCAGCAAAATGCTGACCAATTTCTTTCTTAGCTTCTCACAAACATTTGGGATACAACTGATCAGTTCACCTTTATGTGTTTTAAAATGTCAAACACCTCCTTGTAATATAGACACCTTTCAATGTTTCACTGTATATTTATTCATTCTCTCGCTCTTGTAACCTCCTCCTCATTAAATACTGAGGAGAATTTTTTGTTTCATAGCCCTCCAATCTCGGGTGGTTCCACACATAGGTAGCCTCACTGATCTTTAAGGGGCCCTATTCTGTCCCGAGTTAATCTTTTACCATTAAAGGATTTGTAGGATTTCTTCAATGCCTCGTTAACCCTATTTCTAAAGCCATCTCATGTCCACATTTTTCTGTCCCGAATTCCCCATTGACAATACACTTATTGCCCTTATATACCTCTCGGGATTCACTTGATCTCAGCTCTGTTTTCCTGACATATGCCCCCTTCCTTACCTTGATCATAACATCAATATATCTAGCCATCCAGCACTCCCTGCACCCACCAACCTTGCCCATCTCACTAAAAGGAACACGTTGGCTCTGGACTCTCTGAAACCACGTTTTGATGGCCTTGCATTTTCCAACCATCCCTTTCCCTGTGAATAGGGTATTCCAATCAGCCTTTCACAGGGCTCGCCTAACACTTTCAAAATTGGCCTTGTTCAATGTTAGAACTTTAATGTTGACATCAGGTATTTCCTATTCCACAACTAATTTAAAACTAATATTTATGCGAAACAGACTTGAAAGTTAAATCAACACCTCCTGCCCCTCTATAATGGGCTCGAAAGTCTGACTAGGCTCCTCCTGTCCCTCTGTAATAGACTCAAGAGGCTTAATGGCCTCCTCCAGTTGTTCTAAACACACTCGAGAGGCTGCATGGCCTCCTCCTGTCCCTGTGTAACAGATCCGAGACACAGTAACCCATGGATTACGAGCAGCCGTTAAACTGTATCTGATGGAGGTCCATCTGTTCTCAGATACAGAAACACAGACAACACAATGTCCTGCAGTTACACTTTATGCAGCTGCAGCAACACATCTCTTTGTTCTGAATGATTCTGTTGACAAAATGTGCCAATATTCCAGCTTTCCACCTTTTCAAGTAGCAACAGGCTAATATGGGCTGATTGGTCTTCTCTTCTCCCTCTGTAAGAGGCCCATTGGGAGAGAATTTCTTTGGCCTGTTCCTGAGCAGCAGTCCCAATGCTCTATATCAAGGTTATGAAAGGATTTGATAACAGGACATTAAAACCAGGATTGGCCGCACGCTGGTCAATAAGCACCGTACTTTGTGTTCAGGTATCTCGAAACTTGCCCACACACCCCCCCCCCCTTTTTATGCAGCCAATCTGTTATTTTATAACTTCCTCCTTTCATAAACAGAATGGAAACATACATAGACCCCTGCAGTGTTCTGTTAATACTCTCATATACAAGGAAAAAAAGATATAAAATATTGAAAGATTTATGGTCCATCCCTCAGCAAACCTCATCCATTGCATCCAGTATATGAAAAGTGATTTATTGAACTGGTTAACTGAGCCTGTTTGTTCAGTGACTGCGATTAATGCCACTCTCCATGGATTCTAATTATCCCAGTGGAGGGTTTCCATCTTTTAATGATAAATGGGCTCCGTTCAATGTGTCAACCCATAACATGAGCAGAGCATCACCGACAGCACTGACAGGGATCAGCAGATCCAGAGAGAAGGGGAGGAGAGATCAGAATCTGAGAACATTAGACTGAAATATTCCAACAATGGATCAGAATCTGAGAACATTAGACAGGAATATTCCAACAATAGACAGGAGCTTAGCCGATTATGTTTGGTATTTTTCTGCATTTGATTGGATGTCATTATCATTGCGGATCTATTTCGCTCTTCTCTTTATTCAATACTTTTATTATCCCTTCCTGGCTATCGTTGGTGTTCCTGGTGAGTGTCACTATCCAGATTCTGTTTTTTATAAACCAGTTATGACTGTATTATAGTTGTTTCATATCGTCTACACTTCCTGCCACTATTATTGTTCCAATCCAATCCAATCTCTCAATCTAGATATTCACTCTACAGACCACTGCTAACTGCATCAATGAAGGTGTTCAATTACTGTCTCTCTCTCTCTGCTCTGGCAGTGTTACTCACGGGTCTCGATGTTGAACTATTCGGTTTCAGGGGAGAATCATAATGCATCGTATCATTGACTTTGCTGTTAAGAGCATGGAGGTCACTGTCGACTGTTCTGGTTACAAACTCCACTTCCTTCCACTGTTTCCATCCCATCCCTGGCCAATATCTGCAGCTGAATCAGACAAGTCACAACTGTGGGAGATCCCATTGACAATGAGCTGATTCTTGACACCATTCCCTGACATTTCTAACTTGAACTGCTCACCACTCCAGAATATATCTCACTGGTTTATTCCATCTGCTGTTTGAACCTTGAGCTATGAAGTGCAGGCTTAATGAAGCCAATAACCTGCTGCTGACGCTCCAGGCTTCAAACCTGCCGAAGCAAATCTGATTCGACCTCACACCAAACTCCCATCCATCTCTCATTCATGTGCATGCGGATGTATATTGCTGTTTTTCTGGCAGTGCCTTTATTTTAACATTCTTAAACACTTTACCTCATCTGTCCATGAAACTTCCCTCATTCTCCCTATTGATAAACAAAAAGCCTGCCAGTTGTTCTTATTTAAAATTGTTTTCTCCATGTGCGTTCCTTCTCAGACAATGAGTTTCGCATTCAACCACGCCTATTGCGCACACTGTCTCAGTCTCTGATGAACACACAGAGAGAGCAAACCTTCCCATTATAGGCAGTAATCTGATGCAAGTATAGTTAGCATATGTTAGTATAGTTTTCAATACTCTCCAGATAGTGCAGTTCACTGAGCAATACACTAGCATGGTGTGCACAGCTCTCCATGCTGGGCTGTCATCTTGTCCCAGTTTATGTTTGTTTGTGGTGTTCGGTGAAGCAGATTCAGAATTTGAAGTAACAAACCATTTCAGCTGATCTGACAATGCCTTTATTCAATGTTCTCATTCTTGTAATTTTACTCACGAAGGTCTCACTTCTGCAGTTAGTCCCACTGCCCTGTCTTTTTCCCCATATTTACACAACATCTTTTCGGTTAATTAACTGCCTGTTTCTGTCTTTAATGTGAATCTCTCTGACCCTTTGTATCTTTCCCTGGCCTTGGATTTTGTCTCCCTAGTGTATCGAGTGCTGGCATTGTGTAGCTCAGAAATAATTAAATGGCGTGTGTCAGGCTGTTGTTCACTTCCCGGTATGTCCCATGTGATGGTTCATGGACAGGTGTGTTTCAGATGTTATGAGACACATCCTTGTAACTTGGTGCGTACATGTGGCTGTCCCTCTTAGGTGACCTTGCGATCAGTCACACGAGGAAGACCACTGAGTAAAGGACCAGGCATCTGAATGGCCTGACAATGCTGTCACTTTTTTAATAAAAGGTTATTTTCTCCTTATTTTTAGTAAGAGGTCTTAAATGCCAAACTTCCTACTGAAAACGGCTCAAGTAAATAACATACGGGGGTTTAGGGTTTTTAATAAATAGTGGTAACCATGGCCAGCTCGCATAGACCAGGCTTTCTAGGTTTCTTTTCATTGTAGCAATAACAATCACCAGGTGCTTGGGGTCCCAGAACGGGTGTAAGTTTTAGTAAATTATCCCGAGCTGCTATTCTCTCTGGAAGCTCACTTGATGCTCTTTCCTCCTGGATTGGAGAACTGTATGCAAGAATGCATGTCTGAATGTTCCTTTTTGCCAAGGGGTGTGTTTAGGTGATTGTCGTTTATTGGAACAGTTCATTTGTAGAAGGTACTGGATCCATTATTCAGTTATGGTTTCCAATAGTTAAGTTAGTCTAAATTCCTCTTCATTGTGTATGGATTTTGATTAGAGTGTTTAAATACATTGTGTTTTGCTTAATGGTGAGTGGTTTGACGAGTACCATCACATCTGGAACACCCACTTCACATCTACCTTTAAAATAAGAAAAGGTTGGCATCCAAGCTACCCTCTTAAACTAGTTTGATTCAGTCTGGTTGGTCTATAACAAACTGGGGACTCTTGTCTGGTTCTAAATCGATAATACCAAACTGAGTTTCGAATTACAATCCCTACAGTCCGCAAACAGGCCATTCGAGCCAACAAGTCTACACTGACCCTCCGAGGAGTAACCTACCCAGACCCATTCCTCTACACTATTATTACACATTTACCCCGACTAAGGCACCTAACCCACACATCCCTGAAAACTACAAACAATTTAGCATGGCCAATTCACCTGAGATGCACACTTTTGGATTGTGGGAGGAAACTAGAGAATCCAGAATAAGCTCATGCAGACATTGGAGAGTATGCACTGGGAGGCTATTGGGTTCAAAGGTCCCGTATTGTAGTTGTTAGTGTCTTTGGTTCTAGATGTTGAATTCGGTTGGTTTAAACAGTGTGTTGAGTATAAAGACAATTTCACTCACTAAGAGTTCTCTGGGTATGGAAGAAGTAAAGTTAGGGGTAATGAAGGGAAGCTGTAGAAATTGACAGACAAGCTGGAGATGGGGTTGTGTTTGTCTGTGAGAAAATGAGAGATAAGTACAGCTATAGCTCGGCAATTACATTTGGTGGAACCGCCATCAGAGTCTTTGGAAATGGCTAGAATTCAATTTCAAATGAGGCACCTTGAACATGAAGAGGAATTGAAACATTTTGAATTATGATGAAAAGTAGAAATAAAAGAATAGGAAATGAAGACGAAAGAGAGAAAAAAGAGAGAAGAAAAGCAGAGAGTTTCAACTTCAAAATTTAGTAATTAGAGAGGAAAGTTGACATAGAAGGTGGAGATGAAGGCAGACAGTAGGCTGGATAATGAGGATAGTGAGGATGAGCAACCCTATATAGCCAAAGGTCTGATGGGGATCTGTTTAAATACATCCAGGAATTATCTAAATTTGATGAGAATGATGGAGGGAGCCTTTTTAATATCATTTCAGAAAGTGGCCAAACAAATGCAGTTGCCAGAGAACATATGGATTTCGTTGATTCAAACAAAGCTGATAGGCATTTGCATCCCTATCAGAGGAGGTATCTGCTGAGTATGAGGAGGTAAAGAAAGCCGTTTGAAGTGCATATAAGCTTGTGCCAGATGCTGACAGACACTGTTTCAGGAATCTAAAATGGCATGCCTGGTTAAACGCACGTTGTGTTTGAAAGGATCAAACAAATTTTGAAAGGTGGGGAAGGGCATTAAAACAGAGCAAACCTATGACCCTTAGAGAGATTCTTATTTTCGAGAAGTTCAACAATTTACTTCCTGCAGTCATGAGAACTCATGTGAAAGAGCAGAGAGTAACAATGGGAAGGTTAGAAGCTAAAATGGCTGATGATGAAGATTGAGTTCAGAAATCAAAGTTTGGTTTCTGTGAGAGATTGAGAAGAACGTGTGAGATTTTCTTAGAACATATCCCTGTGAGCGTAAGGTTTACTGGCATAGGCCAGGAGTAGCAGGTAAAGAGGTTACAGCATTAAGAGGTAAAGAAGGATGTAATTCTATTATGCTGAGACATGAGGAGCTATGTCATTCAGAAGGACTATTGGAGAGATGAGAAGTGCTCCATTCTGTAACGTGTGGTTGGAGTGTCCAGTGGAAACATCAACAGATTTATTCCACAATGGGGAAGGAGGCCTTGAGCTTGGTGTTGGCGTTACAACATTTCAGCATTTAAATTGCAAATAACGTATCTGAGACAAATCGTTTTCACTGATCGTAACCCCTTAAAGTTTTTGGAGAAGTTTAGGGAGAAAGATACCAGTCTGTGTCGACTGAGCTTATTATTTCCGCCATTCAATATGAAATTATACATGTGACAGGGTTAGAAAACCTAAGTTTTGACACGTTGTGGAAACTTGAGTGAAGAAAGAAAAAGGCATTCTGTGGTAGGAGTAAAATGACTGAAATCGAATCTCGTTGTGAACATTTGTATGCTCAGAGTCAATGTAATATATATGCATTGCAGTCAATAGACAATAGACAATAGGTGCAGGAGTAGGTCATTCTGCCCTTCGAGCCTGCACCACCATTCAATATGATCATGGCTGATCATTCCGAATCAGTATCCTCTTCCTGCCTTATCTCCATAACCCTTGATTCCACTCTCTTTGAGAGCTCTATCCAACTCTTTCTTAAATGAATCCAGAGACTGGGCCTCCACTGCCCGCTGGGGCAGAGCCTTCCACACAGCCACCACTCTCTGGGTGAAGAAGTTTCTCCTCATCTCTGTCTTAAATGGTCTACCCCGTATTCTAAAGCTGTGTCCTCTTGTTCAGCACTCACCCATCAGCAGAAACATGTTTCCTGCTGCCAGAGTGTCCAATCCTTTCATAATATTATATGTCTCAATCAAATCCCCTCTTAGTCTTCTAAACTCAAGGGTATACAAGCCCAGTCACTTCAGTCTTTCAGTGTAAGGTAATCCCGCCATTCCCGACAGTCTATTCATAGAGGAAGATTAGGAGGTCTAAAATGAATCCCTTTTTGTATATTGATGGGTCATTTTTTTAAAGGTGGAGTTGTGAGTATACTATCACTATAAAAAGGTGATTTTCTATTGGGATTTTTTTTTGAAGAGAGGTTATAAAGACAGAGGTGCAGAACTGCTGTCTGAAAACAGTTTAAGTAAATAATTGAGAAAGCCTTTAGGTTTTATTAAAACATTGGTAACAATGGAAGGGCAGCGGCCAGCTCTCCCAGACCAGGTTTACTCGGTTTGCTTTTAGCTGCAGCATTCAGAAGCTGTTGGGGATCCCGGAAAGGGTTGGAAGTTTCAATACATGATCCCCAGCTGCTTTTCTCTCTGAGATCCCTGTTGATGTTGATATCTCTTCTATCGGAAAACTGCATGTAAGGATCTGTATTTGAATATATCTTTGTGCCAAGCAGTGTATACCAAGAAGATACGGTATCTATTGTTTGTGTAAGTGTTCAAACATATAAGCTATCTCAAAATGTTCTTTTCTTTAATTGTATTTTAACTAAAGCATTTGAATAGATTATATTTTGCTTAATGTCGAGTGGGTTGACCAGTCACAACATATCAGGAACGCAAACTTCACATCTATTTTTAAAATAAGGAAAGGTCTAAGCGACCTTCTTAAAATATTTTGCAGGGATCTGGTCTGGTCCACAACACTTATAGATGAGGAGTTTCTGACTGACTCTTATTGAAAATTTAGTGGAGGGGTTGGGGATGGTTTGCTGGAGGTTGTGCTGTGAGCTGCCTGAGACATTCAGGGAGACATGAGGATTTACTGACTCATCTTTGGGTGGAGCCTGGGGACTGTAGTTACAGCACCTGGGTCAGTAACATGAGCAACAAATGGAGCAAAGGTTACAGAGCGGGGAAACTCTGAAAACACAGTTAGTGTATGTGTGGAAAGGGATCTGTTGGACCCAACCGAGTTTTCCATTAACAGCCTCGCAAGCTACACTTAATCCAGGAGCAGAGTGTGAGGGGACATTTATTGAACAAGGAGCTGGTCACAGAGCAGTGTCACCTCCTTTAAGCGTCCTGCAGCTTCCCCCCCGGGGAAAGGACGGTGCTGCCAGTGGCTGTTAGGGTCACAGTTTCATTCAGCTTCCATATTCTGGAACTTTCCAAGCAGGCCTGGGTGACATAGCCATCATCTCCCAGTATGTTGCCATCAATGTAACCATTCGGTGATGAAGGATATATATGGTGGATTAGGTAAATACATCGTTTCCCCCACAGCAGGGAGTTGCCAGGTGTATCCAGTATAATGGGATTCCCGATGGTGTACATGGCATCTGCAGAGTACCCATGTCAATGGGGAGAGGTAGAGGAACTGAAGGAGCTCTCTCTCTGTTAATGTTACCGTGTGCCCATGCACAGTACACTATGTTGGTGAATACCTCTTGTCCTGACAGCAGCCACAGTTCCTTCATTCACAAGCAGACAGCATTCCCATCGTCTTCGGGTCTCCATGTAGAAATGAATGAATGTATCTTGGATAATGGCCGTCCCCTTAATACATGTTTGAAAACAGCATCCCCATCACCAACCAAACACTTCAAAATATTCCATGTGTACGGAGAGCAATGGGGTCACTTGGAGTGTCTGGGAGCAGACGATCAGGGATGGAGCAAAACCTCCAATGTCTGAACGGGGCTGAGTGAACCCCCCAGCACACAGTATCATTAATCCCTGTAATCCCTCTCCATTTCAGTAACATACTGCCTTCCATTATTCCTGTAAATGAAATGACAGGTTATATCATGTTATATTGCACCTGCCAAATTATTCTCCATTGCCTTTACCTCTCTGTATCTATCTGTAGACCCTCCACCCTCTCTTGATAATTTAATCTCTTGCTTATCACAGCAACATGACCAAACTCAGTATCTGTATATCTGTTCCATCCTCCTAATCATTGATATAGATTGTAAATAGTGGAGGACCCAACACTGGTCACTGTGTGACTCCACTGGTGACGTTCTGTCAAACAGATTAAGACTGATTTATCCGGAGTGCCTGCTTCCTGTTTGATACACAGTCCTCTCCCATTACTGTGTAACACAGTGGAAAAGCTGAATATGAATGAGGAGAATCAGTCAGGAATCCAACCCCTCGAATCTGCTACGCCATGGAATACAATCATGGCTGATGTCATCGCGGTATCTGTTCCACATCCCTGCTATCTCTCGATCGTCAAACTATAGTCTCCTGTTTGGAGATTACGGCTGATGAAAAAAAAATCCACTCCATATCTACACTTTCAATTATATTTCGCATCTTACAGACCTCAATGAGCTCTCCTATCGTTCTTATAAAATCGAGATTAAAGGCCTGAACTGCTCAATTTCTCTTCATAAGACAAACACTTCAAATAAGGAATCAATCTGATGAAGCTCTTCTGAATTGCCTCCAATGGAAATACCTCATTCTGCAGGACACCCAAACTGTACTCCAGTTGCAGCCTCACTAATGCCTTGCATAGCTACAGCAACACTCCCTATCTTTCTACTCTATCCTTTTACAAATAAAGGATGAAGTTATACTTGCATTTCTCAGTATTTGAAGTACCCACAGGCAGGTTTTCTGTGATATGCAAGCAGGCACCCAGATCCCTCTGCACTTAAGCACTTTGATGTTTCTCACCAATTAGATAATAATTTGCCTTTTTATTAGGCTGGCCAACTTGAATAACCCCATATTTATCCACTTTAATTTTCATTGCCAAATGTTTGCCCATTCACCCAACCTATTCATATAGTTTTTAAATCTCTTGCATCATCATTCCGAAGTAACTTTCCACCAATGTTAGTGTCATCTGAAAATGTAGCTATAGTATTTTCTATCCTGTCAACCGAGTAATAATATCGATCCCAAATGGTTGAGGCATGAGAACCGAAATCTATGGCACCCAACAAATTGCATTTTCCAATATAAAATGATACATTTAATTCATCTGACTGCATTTTGTTGGTTAACCAATCCTCCATCCAAGTCAATAAATTACTCCTAAACTGATGCTGTCTGATCTTACCACTCACTCTTTGGAGAAGCGACATATCCGATGCCTTCACGAAGACCAGGAATATTCCATCTCCAGGATTCCCACTATCCACCTTGTTTGTCATATCTTTAAATAACTCAAGAAAACACTTCAATCATGGTTTATCTTTTGCAAAACCATGTTGAGTCCGATGGATTGTGGTTTATGTTTGCAAATGTCCTCAACAATGGATTCTAATAATTTGCCTTAAATTACAATACTTTATTGTTACATTTTACTCCCTAATGTATTCAGTTATTATAAGTTCTTCCCTTTTGAAAACCTTTACGTTTTCTTTGAATTCCTGTTTGATGGGCAAAAGGTTTTAAGAGGTGTGCTCCAATTGCAGCATAAGCGGTATGTGTGGGTGACTGGACTCATCATCCTGCTGGTGTACAAAATCGATGTGATGAAGTCTTTCTGGGGTTCCCATGTTGTCATCTCCAGGGCCAAAATGACCACCTCCTGTTGATGCGTTAGAGGGGTGGTGGATTATGGAATCTACCCGTTGCTGTGTAACATTTTGAGGGGCTGATGGGTCTTCTCATATTTCTCCATAATCGGTGGAGATACTGAATGGTCTCCTCATGTATCCCAGAGATGGGACCAAGGGAGCGATTGGTCTTCTCTTGTTCCCATACAACAGACACGTGTCTGAATTACCTCCTCCTTTCTCATGAAAAAAGTCTCAGATAGTTTTTATCCTAACACATTTCCCTTGCAACAGATTCGGTGGGTCTGAATGGCCTCCTGTTATCCCCGTGTAACAATCTCCAGTCACTGTGTGACCACTTCCAGTTCCTATGTTACGGACTTGAGGAGGCTGAATAGACTGATCCTGTTGCTGTGTAACAGGATACTGGTGCAGCATGGCCTACTCTGGGTCCAGTGTTATAGATTCGAGGGGCTGATTGGCCTCCTCCTGTAAATATACATCCGGCTCGAGGGGCTGAACAGTGTCGTCCTATTCTGGTGTAACAGGCTCGAAGGCCTGAATATCCTCCTGTTGTTCCTGTGTAACAGGCTGGAAAACGGAATGGATTCCCCCACGATCTGTGTAATTCTCTATGTTGATATAAGATCATCCTTTATTTTTGTAAACTCCAATGGCTATTGGATGAACCTGATCATCCTTTCGTTATAAGCTAGCACCTTCATTGCAGGAATCAGCTGAGGGAACCATCTCTGAGCTGCTTCCAATATAACAACATCCTTTCTTCATTGAAGAGATTAAATCTGTACACACTACTCCAGATGTGATCTCACTAAGATCCTGTACAGCATCAGCAATGCTTTACCAGCCTGTTGTAAGGTTCCCTCCCAGGTTAGAGCTGTCTCAGCTCTCTGGGGGAAATACAGAGCATTTATGAACGATCATTGTCCTTCTCTACTCCACTAGCATAACGGGAGATCTGGGGAAAATTTCACAATGATGCTTAAGAAGATCATAAATGATGTGGCGAGATGATCTCGGCCATTAATCTCCCCAAATCCCACATCGCTCAGATTCTCCAGAATCTAGTAAGGTGGAGTGCAAAAATAGCAAGGAGAAGGAAACATTGATGGGAGTTATATATCAAACTGAAAGATGCAATACAAATGTTGGACATGTTATAAAACGGGAAATGAGATATACACATTTGTGGCTACTGCAGTAATAACGTACTGTTTACATTATATCTCAACTGTGTTAACCCGACTGAATGCTAATGCTGGGAAAATGGATCTCATGACCATGTGTGAAATGGTTTACATTAACATTATGTCGAGCACTGAGCTAGAGATCAGGTTATTTAGAAATTGATGTTGGCTGATCAAAAGAACTAATTGAAAACTTTGCTGTAAAGGACCTTTTGGGAACAGTGACCACAATGCATTGGTTTTCTTTTATGCTGTTTGAGTACACGGTAGTTTTTGTTTTAATTGAAGTAACTGTCATAAATCTGAATCATGCAAGCCCTGATGGTATGAGGAGAAATTGGGGACTGAGGATGCTGGAGATCAGAGTCGAAGAGTGTGGTGCTGGAAGATCAGAGTCGAAAATTGTGGTGCTGGAAAAGCACAGTCAGGCAGTGTACTAGGAGCAGGAGAATTGACGTTTTGGGCATAAGCCCTTCATCAGGAATGAGGCTTATGGATGATGGGGGCTGAGAGATAAATGAGAAGGCGGTGTGGCAGGAGGGAGGTAGCTAGGAATGCGATAGGTAGATGAAGGTGGGGTTGAAAGTGATAGGTGATGAAGGGAGACAGAACGCCTCATCTACTACATACATTAAAGCTAGTGTGGTCTTCTCTACGTTGGTATGGCAGGTGGATCATTTCAGAGAACATATCTGGGATAGCCACATTGACCAACTCCACCGCCTTGTGGCTGAACACTTTAACTCCCCTTTCCACTCTGCCAAGGACGTGAGAGTGCTGGGCCTGCTCCATCGCCAAACCCTAACCACCCGAAGCATGGATGAAGAAAGGTTCTTCTTCGACCTTGGGACCCTCCAACCACAGGGGATTAATGTAGGTTTCACCAGTTTCCCCATTTACCCAAACTCCACCTTATCCCAGTCCAATCTTCCAACTCAGCATCCTCCCCCCTTTTGAACGTTCCTATGTGTTCATCTTCCTTCCGATCAATCTGGTCCACCCGCCTCTCTGACCTAACCCTTTCAGCCTCACCTTCAACTATCTATTAGATCACAGGAATTAGCTTAGAAAAATGACAAGTACCGTAGTAAGCCAGTGGATTCGGAGAAATATAGGACCCAGCAACGGATGACCAAGAAAAGAAAATCAAAAAGCGAAAAAGCATACAAACAAAAGAAAAATATAAAGACTGCTAAAAAAAAGTATATCAGTGTATGAAACAAAAACAAAAACAAGGTCAAATATGGAACAGTGGGTGTGCGGACAGAATAATTTATTGAAGACAACAGAGAAATCACAGGGAAAAGAAACAGTTTCTTTGTGTCTATCTTCAAGGCAGAATATCCAGAAATTCTCCCAGAAATACCAAGTGACCATGGGACTTGTGTAAGTAAAGTCTGTGATCATTCTTATCAGTGTTGAGGTCATATTTTAAAAGAAAGCTGGATTGAGTATTTATAAATCTGACAGATCAGATGTACTTTGTACAAGAGTTTCAGAGGAAGCAGCAATTGACGTATTGATTGCATCGTAGATTATCACGTTGTTTTCCAATACATTCCCGAAAGATATTTAGCCAGTCTGGATAAGGCAAAGTTTATAAATATTATCCAACAGTTTAAGAAAGGATGAAGATGGAGAGTGGTGAACTACAGATCAGTAACTTGTCATCCGCGGTCGGGTGTCTGTTGGGCTCGATTATAAACAACGTGTTACTGGATATATAGAAGGTCATGGGAAAACTGGGGAGGATGATAATGCATCGATGAAACGAAAACCATAAGTGGCAAACATTTTCTGGAATGGTTTGAAGATGATTCTTGTGGACGTAGGCAATGAGGAGCTAATGGATAACGTATAGTTGGATATTCAAGAGGATTTTTTTTAAGAACTCTCCCACTAACATCATGAGAAAAGTTAAAGTGAAAGGAATTGGGAAGAATTGGGCGGCACAGTGGCACAGCGCTTAGCACTGCTACCTCACAGCGCCAGAGACACGGGTTAAACTCCCACCTCAGGTGACTGACTGTGTGGAGTTTGCACATTCTCACTGTGTCTGCGTGGGTTTCCTCTGGGTGTTTCGGTTTCCTCCCACAGTCCAAAGATGTGCAGGTCAGGTGAATTAGCCATGCTAAATTGCCTATAGTGTTAGGTAAGATGTAAATGTAGGGGTATGGTTGGGTTGCACTTCGGCGGGTCAGTGTGGACTAGTTGGGCCGAAGGGCCTGTTTCCACACTGTAATGTAATGTAATCTAAACACAAGCAAATAGGAAACGAAAAATTAGGTTTACATTCATGTGAATGTAATTGAAATATAGAAGATGCCATGCGCCAGCTGCACAGAGTGTTGCTGAGACTAAACTGAGAGTATTGTGTACCGTTTGGAGTCCCAATCTAAGATAGGATAAACTACAGACGAACTGCAAAAGGTATTCTCCAGATTAATCCCTAAAATGGCAAGATTGTCTGATGTGGAAACTCAGCCTGTGATCTCGAGTTTCAAAAGATGAGAGGTGATTTTAGTGAAACTTAGAAACATAGAGGGGAGACAACAACCAAGGGACATGGAGAAGTGCAAGCAGGAGAGATGAAGGAGAATCCCATGATATTCTACACCGACAAGTAGAACAGAATAATCAGCAAACAGTTCGTGTCCATTCGAAACCAAAGGGGCAATCAGTGTGTCAACCCGGAGAACATTGATAGATTGTTACATGTAAACATCACAGCTGTTTTACTTGGGAGAAGGAGGATGCAGGTACAGAATTCGAGAAGATGGACTGGAAAGGTCTTGGAAAGAGAGTGATGTAAAATACGAGCGGGTGTTTGAGGCTTTGTCTGGTATAAAATTGGACCAATCTGCAGGTCTGGATACTGTTGGAGTCAAGGGAGGAAAGACGCTGACTGGAAATTTTAATTAGAACCTGACAATAGGGGAGGTGCCAGAGGACTGGAGAACAGCTATTATGATTGCACTTCACAGTAAGGGTGGTAGAGATAGACCAGGAAACTATAGACGAGCGAGTATTAAATCACTGTTCGGGAAACTACTGGAGAAAATAGAGAAGGAGAAAATTGAACTCCAATCAGAATGGCAAGGTTTGATCAGGGATAATCATCATGACTTTATCAGAGTGAAGTCACACTAATGGAGTTGATTGAATTAGTTTGAGGAGGTCGCTTATTTAGTTTTGATGCAATGCCTTTGACAAAGTTCCGCATGGGAAACTGAAAAAATAAAGTAAAATCTCAGAGTATCAAGGATAACTTGAAACATTACAGCGAAAATTGTCTTAGTGTCAGGAGGCAGAGAATGGTGGGAGAAGGCTGTTTCTGTGATTGGAGACCAGTGTCCTCTGGTGCACGACAGGGATCAGTGTTGTGTCCCTTATTGTTTGTAGCATTCATAAATGGTATAGATGTGAATCTGGACGGGGAGTGGGTGGAGGGGTTGGAGTTGTGATAAGCAAGTTTGTGTTTGACACAAAGATTGGCCGGGTGGTTGGTAGTGAGGAGGAAGTTCTGATTTTAAAGGAAAATACAAGTGGAATGATCAGATGGGCAGATCAATGGCAGATGGAATGTGATCCTGATAAATATGAGGTGATGTACTTTGGAAGGAGGAACCAGATATGGGGTGTACACAATGATTGGCAGCACACTAGGGAGCTCACAGGGTGTTTCTCCACACATCCCTGAATGTGACTGAACAGGGTAATGGACTAGTTAAGAATTGAACCTTGGGTGTCGCGTTTATTAATCAGGGAGTAGATTATAAGTGTTATACAGGGCTTGGTTTAGTCCATGATGGAGTACTCTATGTTGTTCTGGGAGCCTCATTACGGGAAGGATGTTATTGTACTGGAGGGGGTTGCAGAGGAGATTCACCAGGATGTTCCCTGGGATGGAGCATATCAGCTATGGAGAGAGGCTGGATAAGCTCGGGTTGTTTACTTTTGACAGAGAGGCTGAGGGGGATGTGATTCAGAAGGATAAGTTAATAAGGGGCATCGACAGGGTGGAGACACAGCATCTGTTCCTTTTAGACAGAGGGTCAAGAACAAGGGAGCACACTTTTAAAGTGAAGGGTTTGAGGTTCAGAGAGGATTTAAAGATGACTTTTTCTTCACCCAGAGGGTGTTGGGTTCTGGAAAGTACTTTCTGAGAGGGGAGTTATCAAAGTTAACCTCTCGACTGTTAAAAGTACTTGGACAAGCACTTGGAAGTGCCATAACATTCCAGGCTATGAACCTTTTGTCGGAAAGTGGGACTAATATAGGTCGTGCTGTATTTCTGTTGGCACAGAGACTATGCTCCTGTGAGTGTATGATGTAGAAGGTCAATGATTGAGCAGCTTACACAAGAATTGATGGGTTTCTGAAGATAATGTTCACAAAGGTTATAAGAGTGAACTGTTATAGCTTGTCAAATTATGTCAATGTGAGAAGTATGAAAAAAAAGTGCAGGTCTTTTCCAGTTTGAAACCAGAGAATGGAGAATGGGAAACAGGGAAATGGCAAAACTATGAATCCACTACTTCAGTTCTGTCTTCACAGAACTTTCTGACAATACCAGGTAAACCAAGTCTGGCGTGGAAAACGAAATAGTACATGGAACATAGAACATAGGAAGTAAATCGTTTGGGAGAAATTATTGGGACTGAAAATAATGGTCATAGACAACACTAACACAGGTTTATGAAATGGGAATTATGTTTGAGAAACAGACTGGGAGACAAATGAAAGAGAAGCAATGGATCTAAAACATGTGGATTTTCAGAAAGATTTTGGTAAAGCTCCAAGCCTAGTTTGCAAAATCAAATCTTCGTGGATTGGGGTGAATATATGGCCACGCTTCTAGAATGGGACACCTGGCAGGAGACAGTGAATAGAAATAAACAGACACGTGAAGCAACAGCCTGACATTGTATTTAAGGTCTGATTCTGTGAGTATGAGTATATCCCTGACACCCCATCACCTTTCCCAGATATCTCCTCTCTCACCAGCAGGACAGACAAAGCAGAAGTGGTGGCACCGTGGGATACAGTTTGTAGGGAATTGTTCTGGGAGTCCTCAACAGTGAGTCTGTATCCCATGAACTCTCATGGCGTTAGTTTACAGAATGGGAAAGGAAACCTCTTGCTGATTACCATGTACCAGCCTCTCCCAACTGATGAGTCAGTACTTCTCCAAGCTGACCATCACTTGGAGGAAGCGCTGAGGGTGGCAAAGGCACAAAATGTACTCTGGGTTAGGGATGTCAATGTCCACAAAAAGAGGGGTTCAGCAGCAGCATTACTGGTTGAGCTGGTTGGGTCCGAAAGGATATAACTTCTCGACTCGGTCTGCGGCAGGTGGTGAAGGAACCCACAAGAGGGTAAAGCCATATTTGACCACAGCCTTACTAATCTGCCAGCTGCAGAAGTATCTGTCCATGACAGTGTCGGATAAGAGTGACCACCGCATAGTCATTGTGGAGATAAAGACACACTTGCATGTTGAGAATAACCTCCACCATTTTAGGTGGCACCGTCACCATGCTAAATAGGACAGACTTCGAACAGATCTAGCAGCTCAAGTCTGGGTTTCGATAATATGTTGTGGGTCATCAATAGCAGCAGAATTGTACTCCAGCACAACCTCATGGCCTGGTATATCCCCCTCACAACAATAACCATCAAGCCAGAGGATCAACCTTGATTCAATGGAGTGTGCAGGAGGGCAGCAGCAGCACTGGGAATACCTGAAAATGAGGTGTCTGCCTGATGAAGATCCATGGCTACCTGCGTACCAAACAGCATAAGCAGTTCGTCATAGACAGAGCTAAGGGATCCCACAAGCAACGGTGCAGATCTCAGCTCTGCAGTCCTTCTACTTCTAGTAGAGAATAGTTATGGACAATTAAACAAGTCATCGGAGGAGGACATTCCACAAGTATCCCCATCCTTAATGATGGAAGAGCCTAGCACTTCAGTGCAAAAGATAACGTTCATGCATTCGCAACAATCTTCAGTCAGAAGTGCTGAGTGGATGATCCATCTCGGCCTCCTCCAGTGGCCCTCAACAATTCAGTTACCAGTCATCAGCCAATTTGATTCACTCCACACGATATCCAGATTCAGTTGGAGACACTGGATACCTCAGAGGGTACATACCCTGACAACATTCTGGCAATAGTACTGAAACGTTGTTCTCCAGACCTTGTCACTGCCCTGACCAAGCTGTTCCAATACCGTTACAACAACATTTCCCCGATTACATGGAAAATTACCCCAAGTATCACCTGTATATAAAAAGCAGACCAAATCCAATCCGGCCAATACTACCGCATCAGTCTACTCTCGATCATCAGTAAAGTGGTGGAAGGTCTCAGTGCTTTTAAGCAGCACCTGCTCAGCAATACCCTGGTCAATGACGCCCAGTTTAGGCTCCACCAGGGCCACTCAGCTCCTGATCTCATTACCGTGGTTCAAACATGGAAAAAAGAGCTGAATTCCAGAGGTGGGGTGAAAGTGACAGCCCTTTAAATCAAGGCTGCCTTTGACCAAGTGTGTTATCAAGGGGCCTTAGCAAAACTGGAATCAATGGGTATCAGGGGCAAACTCCCCGCTGGTTAGAATCATACCTGACACATAGGAAGATGGTCATGGTTGATAAAGGTCAGTCAACTCAGCACCAGGATAAATCTGTAGGAGTCCCTCGGGCAGTGGCCTAGGCCCATACATCTTCAGGGCTGCTTCATCAATGAATTTCCCTCCATTTTAAGGTCAGACGTGGAGATGTTTGCCAATGATTGCACCATGTTCAGCAACATTTGTGGCTCCTCAGATACTGAAGCAGTCCATGTTCAAATACAACAAGACCTGGACAGTATACAGGCTGACATTTAGCAAGTAATAGTCACGTCACACAAATGCCAGACCGTGACCATCACCACTAAAATACAATCTAACCTGCCCCTTGGCATTCAATGGTGCTACTGTCACTGAATCCACAGTGGACTGCAGCGGTTCAACAAGGCAGCTCACCACCACCTTCTCAAGGGGCAACCAGGGACAGGCAACAAATGCTGGCCCAGCCAGTCACACCCAGATTCAGGAAGTAAATATTATTTCAATAAAATAACAGAGGAAGGTTTCTGGGATATCACAGAGATCGGTGCTCAGGTCCCAGTTGTTCACAATACCCATTAAACATTTGGTTGCAGGAATCAAATACAATATATCCCAACCTGCTGATAGAACTAAAGGATGTTGGATTGCGAGTGGGTGAGAAGGTTCTAAAAAAGCTTCAAGGTGACTAAGACAAGTGGAGTGAATGGGCAAATACATGGCAGATGGAGAGCAAGGTGGGTTATGTGACAGTGTGCCCTTTGGTTGGAACAAGGGATTGGCAGCTTTTCGTTTGAAAAGGGATTGTTTGAAACATGTTGATCTGAAAAGCAACGTATGGGCCTTTTTGTTGTTTCCTTCTGCGCGGCCCTCCGAGGTCCCTGCAGCACAGTGAGGTCTGAACCCACAAGGCAATACTGGGAATGGCATTCATACGCTGCCCAGTGTACATAGACCTACGAAGTGGGGAGCTGCAACATTGCAAAGGATCTGGATCTCCCTGTACACCAGTCACTGAAAGCAATATTGCAGGAGCAAGAACCAGATAGGAAGATCAATGATGTGCTGACCTTCATTTCAGGGGGATTTGAGTCCAGGAGTAAGGGTGTCTTACTGCAGCTGTAGAGAGCTTTGGTGAGACCCTATCTCAAACACTGTGCAGTATTCTGCAGATTTGGTCTCAGTACATAATAAATGACAAACCTGACATTGAGGGAGAGCAGTGAAGGATGACCAGACCGATCTTTATGATGACAGGCTTGTTGTGGGAGCACAGTTTGGGGCGACTGAGCCTGTATTCCATGGGGTTTAGGAAAATGGGTGGAGATCTCAGTGAGATATATAAAACTCTGACAGGGTGAGACTGATTGGAAGCAGGGATAATAATTCCCCTGGCTGTGGTGTCTAAAACAAGGGTCCACAGTATTAGGTACAGACAGACCATTCTGCAATGAGATGACAATAAATGTCTGCACTCAGTGACTGGTGAACCTGGGGAATGCGCTCGAACCTGGAAGCCAAGACACTGAATATAAATAAGGATTTAGAGACAGTAAAGGAATGGTGGGAGAGAAGGAGAACGATATGGAAATAAAGGGCCAGGTATCATTATATTGAATTGGGTAGCAAACTCGACAGACCAAATGGACTACTGCACATCCTACTTTATAGCTTCCCAAGGTTAGTCACAAGCTCTCAGATGTTAGGAAGGAGGTCGCTGCAGGGTCAACAGGACTGTGTTTCTCATTCCCTTTTTCCAATATCGAGGCTGGGGCCGGGTGTTCTGTCTGGGTTTATCCTTTAGACTTCGGAACAGTTTGATACAATAGAATGTCTTGTTTGGCGGATTCAGAGACCATTGCAAAGTGTATCACATGTCTGTGTGTCTGCAGTCACGTTTAGGCCAGACCAGGAAAGCACAGGATATTCACTTCCTGAAAGGACATTTGTGAAGCAAATTGGTGTTTCCAATCGACATTGGCTTGAAGGTCACTATTTACGGACACCAGATTTTGCATCTTAATATTTTGTCAATTGTGTTTAACTTACACCAGCTGCCAGAGCTTTAGCCTGGTCTGGATTAGTAATCCAGTGACCTTTCCACAGCAGCACCATCTCTACATGGGGACCTATCTCAAATCATATTGAGCAGGTTATTTCTGTGCTGTTTGATAACTCTGTCAAAAAGAACTACCACCAATTTGACTGTCGTGGTGGGTCTGAGGGGGAGGTAACTGGCCAGATTGTAATTATAATCCTCTTAGGAACTGGACATAGTTGAGTAATTTTCCACATTACCAGGGAGATGTCAGAGTTGGAGCTGGAATGAAAGAGCTTCCCCAGGGACACGGCTTGTTGTGCAGCATAAGTCTTCAGTCCTATTACAAGAATGGTGTCAGGGACCATTGCCTTTTTCGTACGTACTGTGTTCAGCTGTTTCTTCATGTCACGAACAGCAAATTGAATTGGTTGAAGACGAGCATCTGTGATTCTGTGGGTATCATGGCGAGGGTGAGGTGGATAATCAACTCCACACTTCTGGCTGAGGGTGGTGCAGATACCACATCCTGGTCTTTTACACTGATGTGCAGAGCTGTTCGATTACTGAGGATGGGGATATTTGTGGAGCCCTTTGCTCCAGTCATTTGTTTAATCATCCATCACCAGTTATGTCAGAATGTGACAGGATTGCGGAGCTTCGATCAGATCTGTTTGTCAAGAGTGGTAGCTTTAATGGGTTAGCATCAGGTTTAGGTTCACGTGGTTCAGACCCAGTCATGTTCACTCACGGTCATTACTGAAACATAGATCGTATTGATGGTAATGGCAGACTGTGGAAATTATTCGAGGCTAAAAGTTACAGGTTATGGTTAAATGCTGTTCTGCTTCTCCTGCTGCTGTAGTCTACAGCACTACATAAATACGATACCCAGTTTTGAGCTGCAATATCTGCAATGCAATTCTGCTGTCTGTCCTTTAGTTCACATCGAGACCCATTCACCCATCAGTCATGTACTCAGTGACCTACTCTGGTTTCTGATGTGGTAACACTTCTATTTTCATATTCTCATTCTGCTGAGGGTCTCTTCCCGGGTCATGCTTTCAATCTGACATTCTGCAAAACCAATTAACTGCTTTTAATCAATTGTTTAATTCATCTGAATCTTTTTCCTTGAGTAATACCATTTTCTGTGTTTAAAGTGAATGTGTTTCCTCTGTTTCTCTCCCTGACCATGATTAAGAGCTCTGCAGTGACAGTGATGCAAGCCTTATGTAGTTTCCGAGCCAATGAATTCTCTGGATTCCCAATCATCTTCACCACATTGTATGTTTCCTCTTTTGGTTTGATGCCTTATGGTTGCCTTGTCCTGCCATGAGTACGTTTCATCACCTTTGGGAGAATTTCTGATATCCTCCGAAATATCCCCAGAAATTCCTGCTTTTGCTGTTCCATGGTCTGCCCTGCTCAGCTCCCCTTCCAATTAACTCTGGCCAGCTCCTCCCACCTGTCACTGTAGTTACATTGTTCAATTATAATCACATTACATCAAGAAGAGACCAATAGATATAAACCAAAAGAAGGAGCTTTGAGAGAGGAGACGCAAAAAAAAATTCGTAAATTTCTTAACTAGATACAAAGAGAGAAAGAGCGAGACAACATAGATGAGGAAATATGAAAAATGAGAAAACTAGATCATCGAAAGAAGTAGATGCACATCCCTCAATGTTTTGGCAATTCCTGTGTGCTGTGGTCCTTTGTATAGTGCACGTACAACAAAGCAATATGTTCAAATGCTGAGTCTGATGCCAGAATTTTCATCTCCAATAATATGACAGACACTAGCTTTGGAAAGTATCCAACAGGCCAATTTATTGAATTCTGGTAGAAAGGGGATTAACTGAAATAGGTTGGGACACCAGAAGCAAGAATTTATAACACATCCTGATAAGAATGAGAGATTGGAGTGGAGAATTCCAGAAAAACAGGGAACGTTGAGGGAAGGGGAACATATCATGTTTGATGAGAATAAAAAGACGTTTTAATGTTTTATCAATTTTATATATCCTATGCATCTCTTTTTGTTAACTGTGTCTCCGTTGTTCATTTAGAATGTGTTGTGCACATATGAAAAATGTTACTTTTCTGCACACACACATTATTTAAACAGTGTATATAAAATCATTCTTCCGCCATTGAATTGGTCCTGTTGTTGTGTTACCAGGATACATGAACACCAGCTGGCCACCAAAAGACATGACCCATTATCACTATGTTCCATACATACAGGCAAAGAAGTGCACCACTTTGATTGGGACAACGCACACACATACTAAGACACTCAAGGACGTTCTGAGAGGAATGGCATTCTGACCAGAAGTCTGTCAATAAACACATCAGTTTAGATCCTATCTACATTCTCTTGTAAAACAAAAGAACTGGAAATGACATCACCCATCTTAAGAACCCAAGACCTATAAATAGAGAGGCGCAACATACCACCAGCACTTCAGCAGAGACTCTCACTGATGATGTTACTTAGTCATAGTGTCGAATCGTCAGGAAACAAACCTTCAAGCACAGCGAGCTAACTTGCATACATACAAACTGTTATTTTTCTTTTATTAGTGGAACTTGGGAGTTCTTTGTCACTCATGTATTAACAGATTACGAGGTGAGGTGAGCTTTTTAGGTTTGTGGTTTTAATTAACAGAAGGGCTCGACATAGATGTCTGCACAGTTTGGGGCCCTGCTGTATGGGACTTGGACAGATTTGAACAGATTTCAGGTACAAAATGTTCCAGCAAATTCCAACACGTTGCAATTAGTGACCTAGATCTTCAAATAAAACCGGTCAGAAATTCTTTTTAATTTTGTTTACTGGTGGTGGTTTAAATTAAAAGTGAGGGTAAAGGCTTTTAACATTACTAAAGAGGTTCCCAAATTTGCCAAGAAAGTTTAGAAAGACAAAAGGAGGATATTTTTTAGAATTAGCAAATAGGTTGGAATTGGGTTTAACCAGGGACAAAAGGAAAGCTGAATTTGTAATGGAGTTGGTAAAGCACTTTGATGCATCAGAGAAACAGACAAGTGCAGTCGAGTTAGATAAAACTTAAATTACAAATATGGCAACTGAAGTTAGAAGATAAAGAAAGAGACGGAAACAGAGAGAGAAAAAAGTGAAGGAGAGGAAAAAGAAAGAGAGAGAGAGAATTTGAGAATCAGAAGTTGGGAATTAGACAAGAAAGTTAAATTAACAGGATGGAGATGAAGGGAGAACGTCGGGATGTATACAACTATGTTAATGCCTTGCCATATTTCAGTGAGAAAAATGTCAAAACCTTTTTTATTTCATTTGAAAAAAATGACTCGGCAGATGACGTGTCCAGTGAACTGGTGGGTAATGCTCATTCAGACTAAGCTGGTGGGCACAGCTGGTGAGGTATGTGCAGCGCTGTCAGATGAGGGGTCAAGAGATTATCAAGATGTCAAATTGGCTATTTTGATTGGTTATGAATTGGTACCAGAAGCATATAGACAGAGGTTCATAAAAGTAGAGACGGAACCAGGTCAGACTTATGTTAAGTTTGAAAGAATTAACTACAGTCATTTTGATAGATGGGTGCTGGACTTAAAAGTAGATAAGACCTGTGAGGCTCGAAGGGAGATTACTATGCTGGAGAAATTGAAAGACTCACTTCCAGAGATGGTAAAAATTCATGTGCACGAACAGAAAGTTCAAGAAGCGAGAAGCACGGCAGAAATGGCAGGTAAATATGAATTGGTGCATGAGATGAAATTTAGCTTCCAGGAGAATTTTCATGCTATGAGGGATAGAAATTGGAAGAAGGGCAGTTCACACATTGTAAAGCGAACAGTAGCGCACAATAGTTTACCACAGGTGAAGAAAGAAGCCCAAAGGGATTGAAAGGAGGTGAAAGGCCTCAGGTGTTCTCAGTATAAGGGAGTGGAACACATAAAATGACAGTGCTGATGGTTCAAGAAGGGCACTGGGAAAAGGTGCTTTCATTGAAGTAAGCTGGGACACACTGTGATGGTCGTTGAAGGAAGGCACTTTGGGGAAAGATGCGGTAGAAGAGGCTAAGCCCAGTGGCATGAGTGAAACTGGTAAAGGAGACCCCCAGGAGAGCCGTGGAGCTGCAGGAGAGTGCACAGCCGAGGCAGGGTGTGGGTATGGAGTCGGTACCTGATCTCTGAAAGAATTCGCCACAGTAGATAAAGTTTACTTAGAAAGATCAGCGGGAGAAGGACAAGAAGTTATAATTTTGTGAGATATGGGATCTGCTCAGTCTCGAATAGTTGAGAAGTGAGGCGCCGGAAAAGCACAAAAGATCCGGCAGCATCCAAAAAGCAGAACAATCGAATATCAGGCAGAAACCGATTGTCAGGAATGTCGTAGGGGGACAATGGGGCTGAAAGATAAATACGAGGGTAGTAGCTGGGCTGGTGGGAGGGTCACTGGGAAGGCGATAAGAAGATGTAGGTGGGAGTAATAGTGATATTTCGGTTTGGAGGGTGGAGTCGGTCGGTGGGAAGGAAGCTGGCCAGTTTGGGCGGTTCAAGAGGGCAGTGCTGGGTTGAATGGTTCAATCTGGCAGAAGTTGGGGAGGGGAGATTTGGAATTTGGTGAAGTCAACGTTGATGATGGTTCTAGTTTGAGGGTTCCAGTTGTCCTACCACCTATCCACAACACCCTCCTCTCCGGCCTATCACCATCACACCCCACCTGCGTCTACCTATTGCCTTCCAAGCTATCTGACACCCAGCTCCACTCCCACTCTCCTATTTATTTCTCGGCCCCCTTCCCCCTCCCTTACCCCACCTCCCACTTTCCTGATGAAGAATGTATGCCTGAAACGTCAACTCTTCTGCCCCTCAGTTGCTGCCTGGTTGGCTATGCTTTTCCAGCCCCACACTTTTCAACTCTCACCTCCAGCATCTGCAGCCCTCACTTTCCCTCGGCCTCTAATAGTGAGAGATGAAAGTATTTTCACTCTTTCTGTCATATTAATCAAGATCGTAACAATTTGTGGAATGGGGTTAGAAATTAAGTATTCCCTTGTGTGACATCAGGATGGAATGCCAAATCAAGGTTGGGGAAGTAACAGTGACAGTGAGTAACAGAGTGTCATTTCCAGGAATACAGTTTATTCTTGTGAAAGATTTAACAGGATCCAAGGTGGGAGTGGCACCCCTTGTATTGGAGAAGGCAAAAGGAAAACTAGGGAATTGGGGAGTTAAAAGAAAAATACCCAGGATTTTTCCAGACTGTATAGTAACAAGATTCCATTGTCATAAGTTAGAGCAGGAAGGAAAACCAAAATAAAAAGCCAAAGGAGTTGATGCTTAGTGAACTGACCCCCTGTTTGATGTCACGGTGCAGGAAAAACCTGAACAGGCAGAGGGTCAGGCAGAGGGGTTTTGTCCTGAAAGGCTAATGGACTTACAACAGATATATACACACACATTCACACACACATACAGATGCACACACACAGAAAAGGAATCAGAATATATTGTCGAACTTAAAGATAGAATCATAAAATTAAAATGGAGACCCCGATAGGTTACTGCAGAAGGGAAATGGGCTGAAGTGCACCAGATTGTTTTAGAGGTAGCGTACAGTGTTGCGGTTAGCACATAAACTAACTGCAGGGGGTCACTTAGGTGTACAGAAGACTCAGGCTAAGGTACAGAGGCATTTCTAGTGGACTAGAATGCACAAGGACGTGGTTATTTTTTGTTGCACATGTCAAACATTCTAAACGATAGGTAAGTCACAGACAGTAATAAAACCAGCACCTTTGTACCAATTCCTGCATTCGAAGAACATTTCACGTAGGTTATGATTAGTTGTGTCGCTCCCCTATCTAAAATAAAAGTGGAAACCATTATTTGCTAGCCATAATGGATGTGTCTACGAGATTTCCAGAGGCTATTCTATTATGGACTGTGAAGGTAAAAAGAGAAGTGAAGGGGTTGGCAGCTTTCTTTACTCACTGTGGGCTCCGCAGAGAGATTGAGTCAGACCTAGGTCTCATTTAACCGCTCAGCTGTTTAAGGAAGTCATGAATGGCTTAGGCATACAGCAGCTTTCATCAAGGGCATCCCATCCTGAATCCCAGAGATCCTTGGAGAGTTAACATCAGACGCTGAAGACCATATTAACAGTGTATTGTCAGGACTACCGGAATGATTGGAATGAAGGTGTCTCATTGAATTGTTTGCCATTAGACAAAAAATATTTGCCCCAAATAAATCTACTCAGTTTACTTCCTTTGAGTTAATATTTGTACATGAAGTGAGAGGTCCTTTGGAATTAATTGAATATAAATTGACAGGACCGAAGTCAGAGATCTCACACTCGGATTATATATGTGAGGTGAGGGAGAGATTAGATGGAGTAGGTGAGTTCGCTAAACAGCACCTGAAGGGCACAGCATAGAATGAAGCACGTGGCAGATGAAAACTCTGAAATTTTGACGATTTCCTGTGGGAATGAAATATTAGTATTGCCACTAGTGATAGGAAATCCCTTCAAAGCCAGGTTTAGTGACTCAGGAACAGAGTTATAGTCAGATGAACAAATGGTGTAGCTTATCTGTATGATGTAGTGACCTTTAGCAAGTGATTGAAAGCTCACATGTTACAGTTGGCAGAGCATGTTGAACGATAACAAGAAGCAAACTTGGTAATAAACTTAAAGAAAACAGAATTCACGAAGGCAGAGGTGACGTTCTTGGGATATTACATTGGACATGGAAGTTTGACCCCATGGAACATAAAAACGAAGTGCTTTGAGGAATTTCCACGACCATCCTCGAAGAAAGAGATGCTTCAATTTTTTGAAGTGAGTGGATTCTCTCGGAAGTTTGTTCCAAAATTCAGCAGCGTATTGGCACCACTGATGGACTTAGTAAAGAAGAACACAGAATTGTGGTGGACAGTACAATGCCAGGAGGCATTTGAGAATGTTAAAGCAGGATTAATCACCGCACCTGTTTTAGCTGTACAAAGTATTCTGAAACCCTCGGGATATCGGGGTCGGAGATGTATTGATACAGAAAGATGATGATGGGATTGAATGGCCAGTTGGCTACTTGTCGAAAAAACTCAATATCCACCAGAAACAAAATACAACACCTCCATTACTGAAAAAGAATGATTAGGTTTCGCACTGGCCTGACAATATTTTAATGTTTATGTGACAAACAATATGTCGGAGATGGTTGTGGACAACGACAAACCTCTCGCGTTTTTTGGAATATTTAAAGACCAGAATATGAGAGTATTTCATTGCAGTCTTATCACACCGACTTTTAACTTACACAATGTACATGCTGTGGGTCCTAAAATGTAATAGCAGATGTGTTATCGCGGATTTAAAGGAACAGGTGTTGATAAGATTTGACTTATCCCAGTGTTTTATATGTGTGCAAAATTAATATGAATCAATTAAATGAGATTAATTCTTTTGTATTTCATCACAATGTGATTAAGAATTAGATGAAAAGAAACGAAGCCATCTTTTCATTCTGATGGTTCTTTTTTTTCTGCAGGGGGGAGGTGTTATGAAGCCGAAAGCATGTCAGGTCACTTTAAGACAGAATGGGTTTTGTTGAATAGAAAGTACAGCACAGATGCCAGCTAAATGTCAGATTGTTCCATATGTCACAATTAGCTAGGAAATGATACCTGAGTTTCTGTTGCTGTTTTGACAACAATTCAAATACAACCGAAGAGTTTAAATAACGTTCAGGATACCAGAAGCCAACTGAATTTGAATATTATCGTTTGGGTACCTGGAAAGCAATCAAATGTGAGAATTATTGTATCATTGGAAGTATATAAGCCCCGCATTTGAACACTAGAGGGAGAGCCACTGCCATCCAACAGCAGAGTAACTGCTGTAGAGCAGGAGTGCTAACTGGCCATCTAAAACACTCTCTATCAAAGACACATGTTCATGTAAACCTACTTGCAATAAAAAACATGACCCAGGGAGATCAGCAGCTGCAAGAGTGAACACAGTGGGGAAGATGGAGACTGTGTGGTCTTGAGATTGTAATGTCTAATATGTAGGCTGTTGGAACAGAATATTTTTGCAGAGTTGGAGTCAGATAGTAAGTAGCTAAGAAAAGAGGAGCTTGTATTTGTGAATAGTTGTTGTTTAGTGTTCACTATTAAAGTTAAGAAACTAACTTGTTAATTTTTGTTTCAATAGTGGAATGTAGGAGATCTGTGTCGCTCATATTTTAACAGATTACAAGGTGAGGCGAACTTTTCTGGGTGTTTGGTGTTTGGAAGAAGAGGAGGAACATACTACAGCGAGACTTCAGAGAATTGGAAGAAGGCTAAAAAGCAGGACGTCCAAGGTGGTTATCTCCAGTTTGCTTCCAGTTCCTCGGGCTAGTGTGGCCAGAAACCGGGAGATAATGGACTTGAACGTGTGGTTGGGGAACTGGTGCAGCAAGCAAGGTTTCAAGTTCTTGGATCACTGGGGTATATTTTATGGTAACCATAGATTCTACAAGAGAGACGGCTTGCACCTTAATAGATCAGGGATCAGCATTCTGTCAGGCAGGTTTTCTGCTGCAACACCGCTACATTTAACTAAGTAGCGGGGGGGAGGGGACAAGCTGGATGTTTAAAAAGGAAATTGAAGGGGTAGTTAGAACAAGAGAAGTCAAGAAAGACAACTGTATCAAGGAGGCAGAAAACTGGAAAAGGCATCATGCTGTAAAGTTGAGTGAAATAAGGGTTGAGGGGAAGGGTGAGAGCAGTAACAAATTAAAAATTCTATATATGAATGCACGAAGCATTAGACACAAGGTGGATGAGCTTGAGGCTCTTTTTGAAATTGGCAGATACGATATTGTGGGGATAACTGAGACGTGGCTTCATGGGGACAGGGCCTTGGAAATGAATATTCAAGGCTACACGTGCTATCGTAAGGACAGACTGACGGGCAGAGGGGGTGGGGTGGCCTTGTTGGTAAGGGAGGATATTCAGTCC
This sequence comes from Chiloscyllium punctatum, assembly GCF_047496795.1. Taxonomy (NCBI): domain Eukaryota; kingdom Metazoa; phylum Chordata; class Chondrichthyes; order Orectolobiformes; family Hemiscylliidae; genus Chiloscyllium; species Chiloscyllium punctatum. Next base: position 41,016,656 of record NC_092751.1, on the reverse strand, counting down.
CTTGCGCGGGGGGACCTAGAGTCAGGGGATGTAGAGTCAATGTGGATAGAGCTTCGAAACACTAAGGGTAAAAAGACCCTCATGGCAGTCATCTACAGGCCCCCAAACAGTAGTCTGGATGTCGGATGTAAGTTGAATCAGGAGCTGAAATTGGCTTGTCGCAAAGATGTTACTGCAGTTGTTATGGGGGATTTTAACATGCAGGTAGACTGGGAGTATCAGGATGGTATCGGGCCTCAAGAAAGAGACTTTGTGGAGTGTCTCAGAGATGGATTTTTAGAGCAGCTGGTGCTGGAGCCGACCAGGGATAAGGCGATTCAGGATCTGGTATTGTGTAACGAACCAGAATTGGTCAGTGACCTCGAACTGAAGGAGCCATTGGGAAGGAGTGAACATAATACAATAAGCTTCAATCTGCAATTTGAGAAGGAGTGGGTACAATCGGAAGTAACAATATTTCAGTTGAATAAATGGAAATATGGAGCTATGAGGGAGCAACTGGCCAAAGTTCAATGGTGCAATACCTTAACAGGGAAGACCGTGGAGGAACAATGGCGGATATTTCTGTGTATAATGCAGAAGTTGCAGGATCAGTTCATTCCTAAAAGGAAGAAAGATCCCAGGAGGAGACATGGGCGGCCGTGGCTGACGAGGGACGTAAAGAAACATATAAAGTTAAAAGAGAAAAAGTATAACTTAGCGAAGATAAGTGGGAAAACTGAAGACTGGGAAGCTTTTAAAGAACAACAGAGGATTAGTAAGAAGGAAATACGCAGAGAAAAAATGAGGTACGAAGGTCAACTGGCCAAGAATATAAAGGAGGATAGTAAAAGCTTTTTTAGGTATGTCCAAGCAAAAAAAATGGTTAGGACAAAAATTGGGCCCTTGAAGACAGAAACAGGGGAATATATTACTGGGAACAAAGAAATGGCAGAGGAATTAAATGGGTACTTCAGATCTGTGTTCACTGGGGAAGACACAAGCAATCTCCCTGAGGTAACAGTGGCTGAAGGACCTGAACTTAAGGGAATTTACATTTGCCAGGATTTGGTGTTGGAGAGACTGTTAGGTCTGAAGGTTGATAAGTCTCCGGGACCTGATGGCCTGCATCCCAGGGTTCTGAAGGAGGTGGCTCGGGAAATCGTGGATGCGCTGGTGATTATTTTCCAGAGTTCAATAGAATCGGGGTCGGTTCCTGAGGATTGGAGGGCGGCTAATGTTGTGCCACTTTTTAAGAAGGGTGGGCGGGAGAAAGCAGGATATTATAGACCAGTTAGTCTGACCTCAGTGGTGGGAAAGATGCTGGAGTCTATTATAAAGGATGAAATTACGGCACATCTGGATAATAGTAACAGGATAGAACAGAGTCAGCATGGATTTATGAAGGGGAAATCATGCTTGACTAATCTTCTTGAATTTTCTGAGGATGTAACTCGCAAGATGGACGAGGGAGATCCAGTGGATGTAGTGTACCTGGACTTTCAGAAAGCTTTTGATAAAGTCCCACACAAGAGGTTAGTGAGTAAAATTAGGGCGCATCGTATTGGGAGCAAAGTACTAGATTGGATAGAGAATTGGTTGGCTAATAGGAAACAAAGGGTAGTGATTAGCGGCTCCATTTCGGAATGGCAGGCAGTGACCAGTGGGTTACCGCAGGGATCCGTGCTGGGACCGCAGCTTTTTACAATATATGTAAATCACTTGGTCATCATGTTAGAGCATCAATCTGGAGACACTTAAGACTGCCGATGCTGGAGATCAGAGTAGAGCGTCGATTGCTGGAAAAGCACAGCAGGTCAGGCAGCATCCGAGAAGCAGGAGAATAGACGTTTCGGGAATATGACATTCATCAGGAATCAGAATCAATTATCTCATTCTGCTCCTGTGTAAGTGCATTGAGGTGGGAATGGCCTCCGACTGTTCCTGTGTAAGTGACTCAAGGGATTGAATGGCTTCTTCCTCGTCCAATTGGACAGGGCCAAGGGCCTGACTGGGTTACCCCTGGTTCCTGTTTGACAGCTCGATGTACTGACAAGTGTGATGATGCTGTAGCTCTTCGAGGTTATTTTGTCCTGGTTTATTTTAAGAGAGTGATTGAACGATCGTTACCAAGCTGGCTAGTTATGACTTTTAAGTAAACAGCGAGGGAGGCCTTAGGTTTATTTTAATGCAGCCTGAATGGGTGTGGCCAGCTTTCGCAGATTAGGATCTCTGGGTTTTGGTTTCTCGGTAACATCAGAAACTATTGGGGTCTCAACAGAGTTGGAATCTTCAGGGAATGTTTCCTGGCTGTTACTCTCTCTGAATTTTCTCTTGATGCTGTTACATTGCATCTGGAACAGACATTTTACATTCCATTTAAAATAAGAAAACATTAGAGTCTAGGCTACTGCCTTCAAATATTTTCGAGGGGCTCTGGTGTGGTCCATCACACGAGACTTCTCTTCCTGAGTAATAGGCCGGAGGCACTGAATGGGCTGTCCCTGTTCTACTCCAATAATATCAATGGGCTGAATGGCTTCCTCACATTCCTGTGAAACCAGCGTGTGGTGCTGAATGAACTCTTGTTTTACTGTGGCAATGTGCAGTGTCAGGCAGTGTTGTTACATGAATTTTACCGACACTTTAACAGCACAAGCCTGAGTGGTGTCTGGGTCTTGCTGCACATGGACACAGACCAGTTCAGGAGCTGAGGGGGGCAAAATGTTCTGAACATAGTGGAATCTTCAGCGACCATCCCCACTTCTGATCTTATGGTGGGAAGGGTGGGGGCAGGGAGACATGGATGAAGCAGCTGAAGCTGTTTGTGAAGAGGAAGCTACCCTGAGGATCTCCCACAGAGGTGACCCAGGACTGAGATGATGACCATCTTCCTTTGTGCCACGTTTGACTCCAAACACTGGAGAGTTTACTCTGATTCCCAGTAAGTTCAGTTTTGTTAAGCTCCTTGATGTGTCAACCTCTTTTGTTCATATCAATAAACCATGATATAGGAGCAGCAAGTGTTTTCTTCAAACAGGTGGTATTGAATGTCAGAATTTCTCTTCTCAAAAGTGTTGGGGAGTGAGATGACTGAAAGTATTTGAAGAGGAGGTAGATGGATATTGCCCTGTCAGAGAGGTGAGGGCTATGAGGAATTGGGTAAGAAAGAGGATTTGAGGCCACGAGCAGATCAGTCATGATCTTAGTGAAGAGCAAGGCAGGCTATGGGAGTGAACGACCTTCCCCTGTTTCTGATGTTCTCCCATTCTGTTATTGGAAAGTTAGTGGGTGTTATTTTCATGAATGCTCTGTTGTTGCATATTGCAGTCAGGGAGACCAGAGGATTCTGTGAGCCATCTCTGGGTGAGGTATGGGGGTTGTATTCTCAGTGAACTTGGGTCTAAACATGACCAACAAATGGACCACAAGTTGCAAATAGGGGAAGCTCTGTAAAAAGAGATGAGGGGCTTCTTTCATACCCGTGCCTGGGTTTTCCAATTACATTTCCCAAATCACCTCAAAGCGTGTGGGACATTTTTGAAGGGCTGAATGGTCTCCTCTGTTTCTGTGCACCAGTTTATAGCAGTAAGTAGCATCTAAGTGCTCCTGTCTAGCCTGTTCGATGGGCTGAATGGAATACAGAAACATAGGACTGAGGAGCAGGAGTGGGTCATTAGTTACTTTCAGCCTTCTCCACCTGGCAATAAGATTGTGGCTGATCAGGTTGTGGTCTCAGCCCCACTTCCCTGTCTATATCCCATTGTGCATGACTCACTTCTCTGTCAAATATTTAACTAATGCAGCTTTCAATCAATGTGAACATAGAGGCACGATAAACTTCCACTGAAGAGAATTCCCACTTGAAAGGGCCATTCAGAATTATTCGTCATCTTTCTTATCGAATCAGAGAGTCATGCAGAACGGAAACAGACCCGTTAGTCCTAACTTTTCACTCCGATCAGACATCAAATCTGATCCAGTCCCATTTGCCAGCATTTGACCAATATGCCTCTTCTTTCAGATACTTTTAAATGTGAGATTGTAACCACCTTCACCACTTCTTCTGACAGCACTTTCGGTGCACACCACTCTCTGTGTGAAACATATATCTTCAAGTCCATTCTAAATCAATCCCCCTCGCCTTCAAACTATGCCCTCTTGTTCTGGACTCCCCAATCCTGGAGAGCAGAACATGGCTGTTCAGAATATCCATGCCCCTGATGGTTTTATAAACCTCTATAATGTCACCCTTCAGCCTCTGACACTCTCGGGGGAAACACCTCAACCTAACCAGCCTCTCCCTAAAGCTCAAACCTCCAGTCCTGGAACATCCGTGTAAGTTATTTCTGCAGAAAACCGAATTGTACACAGTATTCTTAAAGTGGCCTCACCAACATCCTGTACAGATACAACATGCCACCACAACTCCTATACTCAATGCTCTGACGGATTAAGGCAAATGTGCCAAATGTGTTCTGTACCACACTGTCTACCTGCGACTCCGCTTTCAAGGAACAATGCACCTGCAGCCCTATGTCCCTTTGTTTCACAACACGCCCCAGGACCTGACCATGATATAATGTCTGCCCTGATTTGCCTTCCCAAACTGCAAAGCTTCATATTTATCTAAATTAAACTTCATCTGTTACTCCTTGCCTCTTTGTCTCATCTAATTGCGGTCTTGTTGTACTCTGAGATAATCTACTACACCACCTTTCTGATGTCATCTATAACCTTACTAACTATGGCCCCAATATTCACATCTAAATCCTTTACATAAATGATGAAATGCAGTGATTCTTACAGCACACTGCTGCTCACAATGCTCCAGTCTGAAAAATATCCCTCTTCATTGAAGCCATTTGTGACTAGCTTATTCTGTATCTTATGTGACTGAAACTTACTAATCTGTCTACTAATCAGAATGAAATACGAGCTATGAAGAGAGGCTGAGTAGGTTAGGTTTATTTTCACTAGATAAAATTAGATTGAGGGGGGACCTGATTGAGGTTTGCAAAATCATGAAGGGTGTAGCCAGGCTGGATAGAGACAAGCTTTTTCCCAGGGTGAAGGATTCAATACTGAGGCATAAAGGCTACACCAGAAAGGGCATGCAATAGGCAACATCAATGTGTGCAAGATCAGCATTATTTGAAGTTAGAGAGTCCATTCCTCAGTTTAATAATGGGCTGGGAAGATGCTGTTCATGAGCCGCTGGTTTGTGTGTTCAAGCTTCTGTATTGTCTGCATGATGGAAGAGATTGTAGGAGATCCAGGGTACGATGGGTCTTTGTAAATGCTGTCAGACTTTCCACGGCAGTGAGCTGTGTAAATGGAGACAATGGATCGGACGTTGGTTTCCGTGATGGCATGGGCTGTGCACACAACCTTCTGTCATTTCTCGTACTATCCTGGGCAGGTCTGTGGCCACATCAGGTCATTATGCACCCAGATACTTTGCTGTCAGTGGTGCATTTGTAGAAATTGGTGAGGGTCCTTGTGGACATGTCAAATGTCCTGAGCTGCCAGAGATAGAAGAGGCGTTCTTCTGCCATCTCGGCTGTCATATCTACGTGAGAGGTCGGTTAGCCTCACTCCAAGCAACTTAATGCTTTCCACTCTTTCAACTTCAATTCCATTGATGCAGATGGGGGCATGTTCTCCTCATTTCTTTCTGAAGTCATTGATCAGTTGGTTAGTTCTGCCGACGTTGAATTAGAGAATGGTCTCAGTGCAGCACATCATTAAGTCCTCTATTTCCGTTCTGTATTTTGACTTGCCATCATTACATACCTGTCCTACTATGATGGTGTCTTCAGTGAACATGTAGATGGCATTCGTTCCAAATTTGGCAATACAGTTGTGGGTGTACAGGGGTATATTAGTGGGCTGAGGACACATCCTTTGGTATTTCAGTGTTGAATGTTATCATGGAAGAGACACACTTAACTATTTTCACTGATTGTGTACTGTGGGTCAGAAAGCTGAGGATCCAACTTCAGAGGGCGGAGCCGAGACTAAAGTCAGGAAGTTTTGTGATTATTCTGAAAGGAATAATGGTGTTGAAGGTGAACCTATAGTCAATGAGCAGGAATTTGACGTGGGTATCCTTGTTGTCCAGCTGTTCCAAGGATATGGCACCCTCTATGGACCCATTCCACGGGTAGGAAAATTGTAGGGGATCGAGGCAGACTGGGAGATGGGAACTGATGTGGACCATGACGAGCTTCTCGAAGCACTTCACTCCCCTCAGTCTCCTGCGCTCTGAAGAGAAATGTACCAGCATATCCAACCTCTCCCTATGAATCAGACCCTTGAGTCCTGGCAACATCCTTGTAAAGTTCCAGTTTAATACCATCCTTCCTACAGCAAGGTGACTAAAACTGAACACAATGATGAACATGGAAATATTTGGAACTGTAAGTTTCACTCTACTGCCAATTATTATGCTGCTGTGATATTGCTTTATTTTTTTGTGTTATTCTGAAATCTTATTATTCATTGAATCCTGTGACGGCAATCCCCTCGGGTGATCGTTCTCCTGACTGCGTGAATTTGAATCAATCTATTTTGTTTGCACTGATATTTTGAGGCCGCTGTATATCAGAAAACAGGAAGAGATGATGGATGATTGTGCAGTGTGTGTCCTCTACTGGACCAGCTTGTCTCTCCAGACACCTAAAGCTTTTATTGTGGGCCAGAGTACCTCAGAATCGTTACATCACAGAAGGAAGCTATTTAGCCCATTGTAGGTCCATGCACACAGAACATTACAGCTCAGTACTTGCAACATCCTTCAGCACTGCCGGCAGATCCACCGACCTTACTGTCAACCGTAAATTTACGAACTCATCCTTCTATACACTCATTAAGGTTATTCAAAAGGACAAACAGCAGTCACTCCAAAGCAGATGCTTGCAGTATACCACTAGTGACTGAAATCCAGGATGAACATTCCCCATCAACTACCACCTTCTGTCTGCTTTCAGCTAGCCGATTTGTGATCCAAACGCTAAATCGCCCACAATTCCACGTCTCCATATTTTCTGGGAGATAGTAAGGACTGCAGATGTTTGTGATCAGAGTCGAGAGTGTGGCGCTGGAAACACACAGCAGGTCAGGCAACATCCGAGGATCGAGGAGAAAATGAAAACTACAGACGCTGCAGACCAGAAAACTGATTCCTGATGAAAGGCTACCAAGAGAAACATCAACTTGCATGCATCGTGGACGCTGCCTCATCTGTTCGGCTTTTTCAACACCATGCTCTCCATATTTTCTTCAATAGCCTACCATGAGGGACTTTATCAAACGCTTCACTGAAATCCACATACCTCACTTTACCCTCATCCACCTGTTTGGTCACCTTCACAATGAACTCGGGAAGATTTGTGAGGCATGACATACCTTTCACAAAACCTTGTTGACTATTCCTAATCAAATGATTCCTTTCTAGATGACGGTAAATCCTATCTCTTATAATCCTTTCCAACACTTTACCCACAACCAAAGTAAGACAGGTATATAATTACCAGGGTTGGCTCTTCTCCATTTCTTGAACAAAGGGCCACATTTGCTGTCCTCCAGTCTTCTGGCACTATTCCTGTAGACAATGGCGATGTAAAAATCCGAACAGATGGTTGCGTAAACTCCTTCCTAGCTTCTCAGAGAGTCCTAGGATAAATCCCATCTGGCCCAAGGGAAATATCTATTTTCACACTCTCCAGAACTGCTAACATCTCCACGTTACGAACTTCAATCCTGTCTAGTCTAATAGCCTGTATCTCAGTATTAGCCTCGACAGCATTTTCATTTTCCACTGTGAATACTGATTGAAATATTAATTTACAGCCTGTCCTATCTCCTCAGACTCCACACACAACTTAACACTACTGTCCTTGATTGTCATTAATCTTCATTTGTTCATTCTATTATTCCTGACGCACTGATAGAAAGCTTGAGGGTTTTCCACGATCCTACTTGTCAAAGACTTCTCATGCTCTCTCCTGGCTATTCTTAGCTCTTTTTTAAAGTTCTTCCAGGCTGACTTGTAACTGTCAAGTATCCGAACTGAGCCTTCACGTTTCATCTTTACATAAGCCTCCCTCTTCCTCTTGACAAGAGATTCAACTGCTTCAGTAAACCACAGCAGCCTCACTCTACCACTTCCTCCTTTCCTGACAGGTGTAAACTTAACAAGGACACACAGTAGCTGTTGTTTGAAAAACCTCCACACTTAAATTGTACCCATCCTCTGCAGTTTCCTTCCCCATCCTATGCATCCTAAAACCTTTCCTAATCGCATCATAATTGCCTTTCCCCCAGCTTTAACTCTTGTCCTGCGGTATACACCTGTCCTTTCCCATCGCTAAGGTAAACATAACTGAATTGTGGTCACTATCAGCAAAGTGTTCACCTACCTCCTAATCTAACACCTGGTCTGTTTCATTACTCAGTACCAAATCCAATTTGGCCTCGACCCTTGTTGGCCTATCTACACACAGTGTCAGGAAACAATTCTGCACACATTGGACAAAAGCTGACCCATATAAAGTAAGTGAACTGCAGCACTTCCAGTCAATATTTGGAAAGTTAAATTCTTCCATAACAACTACTGTTATTTTCGCTCCTATCCAGTATCATCTTCATAATCCTTTCCTCTATATCTCTGGAACTTTTCAGAGGGCAATAGAGAACTTTCAACAGGGTGACCTCTCCATTTTTGTTTCTAACATCTTCCCATACGACCTCACTAGACGAGTCCTTATCAAGCATCCTTTCTACCAACGTAATTCTGTCTTTGATTTTCAATGCCACCCCAAACCCCACCCCTGCCCCACTGTTAGTACCTTCCTTGTTCTTATTGAATCATCTAAACCCCGGACCCTACAATGATCAGTCCTGTCCCTGCTCTATCCATTTCTCCAAAACGGCCAAAACATCAAGCTGTACAACTGCACAATTTGGAAACAGGGAGTGATTGGAGGGATGTTGAAAGAGGGTGAGTTGGATAGATCAGAAGACAGCATGAGGGGAGATAGACAGGAACGGACAGAAAATGGAAGTTTTATTTAGAAATTCTCACTGACTGCAAGGCCTTTATCTATTGCCATACCGTTTGAGCATTGTGCAGATACTGGCTGTGGTCCCAGAGCATTTATCGCCAATAATATCACATAGCTGAGTTGCTGACAGTTAAACAGAGTCCAAAAGGCCGAGTGATTTTTCTTTTTCTCTACAGTGAGAAGGTGATTTAATTTAAATAGACTGGGTGAACAACAACAGGAACTGTGAATCGTGATCGATACTGAGATACTGCGCCAGAGAATCTCACTGAGGTGGATCACTGTCAGAGGGGAAATCAGCATCTTATCTATGAGCCAAATAATGATTGATAAAGATTGGACACCACTTCCATGGTTTTGTAATACACATTTCAATTCATGTAGCTCAATATCATGAGTGTATCTTATTTCTTTGTACTTCCCATAGTTTAGTACGAACAGAAAATCATTTTGTCCCCGTATTTTGTGTTCAATAAGCAGATTTTACTCCTCATTCCTCACTTTAGATATATCCTTGAATCTGTTCTTCATATGAGGTATAAAGAATAACATTCCAATACTAATGACTGAGGAATATTATTGCCCCTCCCTCCAGTCTGAACAGCCAAGTCTCACAATTCTCTCTGTTTCCTGTCTCCTCCACAATGCCATAATCACACTGTAATTGAAGTCCAGTAAATGACATTTCATCACAGTTCACTAACATCGATAACATCAACAGCACAGGCCTCATCTGCCTCTCTCTAAACCTGGAATAACAATCTGAATTGCATTTGTCACGTTCAATTCTCTGTTAACATATCCATGCGACTTGTCCGTGACAACCCCACGCTTCTCAGACGCACATTCGCCTCAGATCATGAACTATAAAAATTGTATCAATGTTTTATTGAAATTATGATGCTTGATCAATAGTTCCAGGATGTATGTTTCCATTTGTAATCAGAGACGTTCTGATAAACTTATGGCATTACTTCTGCATCCAAGGCAGATTGAATGGTTACACTCAATTGATCTACCAGACCCAAGATTTGTTCCATCAGTCACCCTCACATAGCCCATCCAGAAAATGACATTGTTTTAAATTTGAATAAAACAATATTGAATTGAAAGGCGTTGGCTGGAGCTATTTGTTCAGTAACTGAGATTGATGTCAGTCTCCGTGGATCCGCGATGTGTCACTGGAGGGTTTGCCTCTTCTATTAATTAAGGACTCGGTTCAATGTGTTATCCCAGTCTGGGCGGGAGCATCAATGACTGGACTAACAGGAATCAGCAGCTCGAGAGACAGGGGGAGGAGAGATCAGAATCTGAGGACATTAGACTGGAATGTTCCCATTAATGGATCAGAATCTGAGAACATTAGACTGGAATATTACAATAACAGACAGGAGTTTATCCTGGGGTTTTTCTACCTTTCTCAGCCTTGGGTATCATTAGCATCGTGGGTCGAAGATATCCTTTGGATTATTCAAGGTGGTTATTATCCCATCCTTGCTATAGTTGGTGTTCCTGGTAAGTCATTCCATCTGACCATTAAACTGAATTGAACTGAATTGTTGTTCATATTCAAATTTTAAAATTTGGAAGTCATCAATTTCAGATCCAGTCAAATATTTTATTTCTTACTGATTATAACTAGCAAATTACTATTCACAACTTACTCAACAATACGAAAGGAGAAACCAGACTGTTCCTAATCTCCATTATCTTTTTTCTTCATTCATATTTACATTTCTACATATTCTCCCCACTCACTAATCCTGCCCAAGGCCACTGTCAGGATATTTCAGTCAGCTTCTCAGCTTCAATGCAACTGCTAAATAATCCATCGTTTGTGCCTTTGGTAGATCCAGATATAACCGTTTCAAGTCCCTTCTAACTATGCTTACGTCACAAAATATTTGCACTTGAGCTGGTTAATTTGTCCTTTCCATAGTCTCTGTCAGATGGACAGACAGTGCATGGTGGTCAAGTCATTGACTCATAATCAAACGGCACAGATTAATAATCTGTTGGTATCACATGAAGGAAGTTGATGGAATGCAAATGAAGTCATCACCACTAGTTTTCAACAGAAGCATATCTATTTGCTTTAGAGAAGGCAATGGGTGATCCTTCCATGTTGAGGACTCTGTGTGACTGCAAACCCACAGCAATGGGGTTAACTCTTTATTATCCTGTGCATTAGCTGAATCAGCCACTCAGTCCAAGATCAGCATAACATGCTGGCCTGACCAGGGCTGCACACATCCCGTGAGGAAAGAACAAAAGGAAAGATAGCTCCCTTTCTCTGCCTGATTTCCATTCTCCTGTAAGGCATTTTCTTTCAGGTAGGTGACCATTCCCTGTTTCAAGTGAATTCTTTCTGATTGAGTCTCCCTCTGAACGTGATATGCATCTCCATCGACACCTCTGGTAATGACCGATGCACAGATGCAAGAAACTTCAAAATTCCACATCATTCGCAGTGCAGAGAGAAGGAATGTTTTTTTATACCACGGGAAAGAAGCTGAGACAGGTAAGTGAGGGAACAGAATTATTGTGATCAACCCTAGAGTGTTGTTGAGATAGTATTTGGGGTATTGCGCACAGATTTTCTCTCCTCTATATGGAATAATCCTCTTTGCAGAAAGAGTATAAAGGAGTTTCACCAGACTAATTGTTGGGTTGATTGTACCATCGGGAATGCATGAGGATTATTCTGTAGCGCGTTGAAGAATAAGATTGATTGCATTGAAACGTAAGGTGATGTACAGTCATTCATTATATTCCAAACAGAACTAATACGGTGATAAATTCCATGTTTTTTTAACTTGGTTTACATGATTCTCGATGGCTTAAAAGATTTTGAGAACGTTCCTCTCACTACACGCCACTCCCCATTTCGATTGAGAGAGAGCCAGTCTTTAACTAAACTCTTCCAACATTAATACAGTGCATTTGGTGTGTGATCATACATAGAACTTCACGTTATTCACCATCGCAACAAGAGCCACAATACCTTCATTCTAAAATAGTTAACTATCCCCACCAGCTTCTGACCCCAACGGAGAACATGGGTCTGTCTTCTTGGAGATGGAAGATGCCTCCTTGAGGCTTGGCACAAAACATTTGCTTTCCTCCCTCACTGCCGGCAAAACACGTTAAAGTATCATTTGTTCCACAGGCAATGGAGCCACGAGGAACATTGTGAGCAATCTATGAATGCAGTCTCTGCTCTATTGCTTTTCCAGGTTGGAGCATCAATGACACCCTCTTATTCATGTAAAAGCGTCTCGAGGGGTGAATGGTCTCCTCCTGGTTCCATAGAACAGGTTTAGGGATCTTACTGGACTCTGCCTGTTCCTGTTTAACAGTTCAATGTACTGTCCAGACGCCTCCTCTTCCTGTGGAACAGGCAGGAGGATTGAATGGGCTGTCCCTCTTCTTGATCAGTCATTTCGATGGGCTGAATAGTTTCCACATATCCGGGTGTAACCAGCTTGAGATGCTGAATGAGCTCCGCTTTTAACTGTGGAAATGTGCAGTGCCTGGCCGTTCTGTTACATGAATGTTACCGACACTTTAACAGAACAAACGTGAATGTTGTTTGGGTCTTGCTGAATATGGACACAGACCCGTTCAGGAGCTGAGTGGGGACAAAATGTTCTGAATATTGTGTGATCTTCAGTGATCACTCCACTTCTGATCTTGGGATAGATGAGGGGTGACGGGAATGGAGGCACATAGACGTTGACGATGGAGCTGAAGATGTTTGTGCTGAGGAAGTTAATCTGAGGATCTCCTGAAGAGATGTCCCGGGACTGAGAGGATTGTTGGCCACCTACCACAAACACCTTCCTTTGTGCTCTGAAAGACCCCAAAGAGTGAGGAGGTTAGACCTGATTCCCATTAAGCTCAAAAAATTAGGTGGTCCCGATGACACCCTCAATCAACTACTGCCTTGATATCAAGGCCATTCATTCTTTCCTGAGCCCCTGTGTTCACCTCTTGTTCAAATCAATAGGTAACGGTGTACGTGTAGAGAGTGTTTTCCTCTCACAGAGGGTAATCAATGTCAGGGGTTATCTGGACTAGAGAGTTAGGGGAGCTACATCACTGAAAGTATTTAAAGAGGTGGTACATGAATCTTTGACCTGTCAGAGAGCTGTGGAATGTGAAGAACTGGGCATTATGGAGGGGTTAATGCGAACAGTAGATCAGCCATGGTCGTATATAATGGCTTGACCGTCCGAATTCCTTATGCTTTCATTTCCAGTAATTTCAAAGTAAACGGCTGTAATTTTCCTGGATGTACTGTATTTGTATGTTGTAATCAGAGAGAGCAAAACATTGTTGAGTCATCTCTGATTGAGGTATGGAGCTTTATGCATAACGAATCCTGGTCTAGACCAGACCAACAAATGAAGCACAAGTTGTCGAGACGGGGCACTCTATAAACAGACGAGAGGCGTCTTTCAAAACCGGCCTGGATTTCCAAATAATGTTTTCCAATCCATCCCAATCTGAGTGTGACAGTTGTGAGGGATTAAATGAAATCCTGTGTTACTGTGGAGCATTGGCCCCCATCTGCACCTTGCAGGAGCTGTGAGAGGCTGAATGCACCATAGTAACACGGGACTGTGGAGCAAGAGTGGGTCATCAGACACTTTGTCACGGCTCTACCATGCACTATGATCTGATTAAGGTCTCAGCAGCACTTTTCTGTCAGTACCATTTCCCTACATTCATTTGTCTTTCAAATGCCTTACATAGACCATTTTGAATAAATGGAAATATCCAGGCATCACAATTTTCTGTGGAAGGGAATTCACACCTTAAAAACCTTTTGAGAATCTCTTGTTCGTGTTCTGACCAATGTTGGAGGGTCACTCATGTCTTTTCCCACTCCTCTATTGGTGAAAGCAAATTTTAAATGTAACCAGTTGAGTGCTGTGTCCAATGATATAGGTCTCAGACTGGGTAATTTTCTAGAAAAAACTGAGACACAGAAAGTTGAACTGTGAACAAATGGTAAAATGATAGAGTGTCTCAAATATGTTTCTGGCTTTGAATTTTTTCTGCTCACACTAATGTCTGGGAATGCGGATTTCTTCCCGGAACAGTTGAATTTGGATTTGTCTGAATTCCCTTTGCTTCGAGCTGTACAGAAATTCCTATGAATCCTAATCAGGAATCCTCCACGAGTGGTAAAGATGACTCAGGATTTTTCTGCTCTTACACCTTGTTTTCAGGCAGAACAAAGTAAGAGAGAGAGAGAGACCAATTGGTTGCTGCTCCAGAAGCAAGTAATATTTTTCTCCGTCTCTGTGTGGAAAAATACAAGAACACAACTGAACACCAAACTGGGCCATGTTCACTCTCCATGTACATTCTCTGGAATGGATGATAATAGACTGTATGCTGTATGCAGCATCATTGCTGTTGTTGTGCACAGTGCCTTGCATTAGCAAATGAAAATAATGTGTCCGTTTTATGATTTGATGGGATGCTTATATGCATCTGCGTAATTTTTAAAAATGGGTTGATATCTTCATAATATTTGTTTTAATACCAATGCATCTCATTCAAAAAATATATTATCTAGCTTTAGTCTTCTTAACAAGAGAAAATATGTATCCAGCTGAAAGACTTCTCTGAAAATCGTGATTCAGTAAGATTTCTCATCTCAGATCTAAACAGATAATCCCCGATAACAAAAGGCCTTCATTTCAGGAATGAGTAAAGGGAAACATCTTTGAACATCTTTGAAAGGAATTGAATCCTTTTTTTTAGTTTAGAGGATCAGAACTGCACCCAGTGTATCTGATGTGGTCTCAGCAATCCTTGCACAGATACGTGAAATATTGCTAATTAAACCTAATACCACTTACCTTCTGAATCACTTGCTGCATCTGCAGACAGACTTCATATGATTCATGTACCAAGAATATGAAAAACATCTGCATCACTGAGTTCTGCAATCTCTCTCCATTTCAATTGTTCCAGACTGAAATAGACAACTCACATTATATCATTTCTGCTGATGGTTTGCTCACTAACCTTCCCTGTCTACATCAAAATGCAGATTCACTCCCTCCATTTGAAGATCTATTGAATGATCATTTTGGTGTACAAGGTAGTTCAGCTTTGATCCATTCAGTCCCTTCATCCAGATATTTTACATAGATTATTGATCATTGATGACCCTACAGTGATCTCTGAGTCAAAACTAGTTACAGTTTTATTTAAAAAAATCATATGTCACTACTGTCTATTTCCTGTTAGTGACAACATCCCTGTTCCTGTGCAGCAGTTCAGTCGGGTTGAATGGCCTCGTCCTGAGCTGTGAAATGTACTCAACGAGCTGAATTACTTCATCCTATATTCCTGTGTAATTCCTTAGAGTGGTAGAATGGTCTCCTCCCATCTCATTGCAATGATCCAGTCTGGCTGAATGGGATGGTCCTCTACCCTCTAATCGCACTGAGGGGTGGATTGGGGTTGGGTCAGCAGTATATCTCTGCAACTGCTTTGAGGGGTGGATTGAGGGAACAACTCATGAGGTAGGGACAGCAGTATATCTCTGTAAAAGCATCGATGAGTGGATTGAGGGAACAACACATGGGGTAAGAGCAGCAGTCTATCTCTGTAACGGCCGGGAGGGTGGATTGAGGGAACAACACATTGGAAAGGGGCAGCAGTTGGCCATTTGGTGGCACCATTCAGAATACTCATGGCTGATCTGAGTGTGTCTGACCATCCGTTTCTTGTCTGTACTCAATAAACATTGACTCTCCTGGCCAGCAAAGATCAGTCAAGCTCAAACTAAAATACCTAAATTAACCGAGTCTTCACAGCTCCCTGAGGATGAGGACACCACAGATAGCTCAACAGTAAAGGGAAAGGGACATCCTTCTTTCATTGTGGGACACATTTTTTAAAAACTGTGTTAACCTCATATCAAACCACTGCCCCTTTTCGGATATAGTGGTACAATAACTAGGAATAGACATTAACCATTCTGCCGTCCAATCTTTTCCCACATTACCACTGACTGTTTCCAATCAAATATGTTGCTGTTGCTGTCTCAGGAAGAGAATACCTGATAGCATAACACCAGACGAGCATTACAAAAAGGAGCAGAATTAGACCATTTGGTCCATCGAGTCTGATATACCATTCAGTCATTTCTAATATGTTCCTCAACATCATTCTTCTACCTTCTCCCAGAATCCTTGATCTCCTTATAAATCAAAAAAATATTTATTTATCTTAATG
Source organism: Chiloscyllium punctatum (assembly GCF_047496795.1). Taxonomy (NCBI): domain Eukaryota; kingdom Metazoa; phylum Chordata; class Chondrichthyes; order Orectolobiformes; family Hemiscylliidae; genus Chiloscyllium; species Chiloscyllium punctatum. The sequence continues at coordinate 41,000,346 of NC_092751.1, read as the reverse complement.
GCACTCGTGTCTGTGTCTTAATGTGTATTTAAGTGTGTGCCCATGTACTTGTTATTTTTCTATTTGTGTGACTAAGTCTGTCTGTCTTTGTTTCAGCCTGTGTGTTTCTATTTGTGTTTGTGTCCATTTGTGTGTGACTTTTTATGTCTTTGTGTGCTTCTCCATGTGTGCATGCTTATCTCCTTGTATGCATTGTGTATGTTAGTATATTGGGGTATTTACCAATACGTCTGTGTATTTCAATGCCTGCATCTCTGTGCAATGGGGTATCTGTTCTTCTACGAGTGAGAGAGATGAGGTTGGAACTGACAGTAGGTTTGAATTGAGAATTGCTCTTTACTAAACACTGCTCCTTATTAGGTTGGTGGGACGTGGATGTTTCAGAATCTCCACCCAAGGCCTCCTGGTCCTCTCCAGCTCTCTCCAGGATCCTCCCACATATCAGGTTGGGGGTTGAGGGAACGGATATCGGGCACTCCACCATCCGGCGTGGCCCTTTCTGTCCTATTCCAGGCTGTTTCTCCTGGAATGGGAGAAAGGGAAGGAATGAGTTTGGGTGGAAGTGGATGGTCCTGATGTTAGAGCTGGACTAGGTGAGGTGTGACATGGTGAGGTGGGCGGAGGGAGTCTGTCCATAGTGTTGTATCCATGTCGTGCTATTAGTGTGCGGGGCTATTGCATCAGGGACAGAAAATGTAAGGGAGGGAAGGTGCTGAATTCAACTGCGGGAGTGGTCATGCTTGAGCCTTTTTGGAGTGTGAGTCTTGGACGAGGGTCGGTGCTATAAGAGACAAACAGTGAGTGTGAGGGAGCAGTGAGAATATACGGTGACACTTATCCTGACAGAGCGGAATGGATATTCATGCTTGTCCTATATTGCTGGACCTGTCTTCAGATCATCTCAGCATCGAGGTGAGCCTCCCCGAATGTCTGATCAAAGTCGATCACTAATAACGACACAGGCTCTGTCCCTCAGATTCCACAGAATGACTTTGGGTGGGTCCTACAAATAGCAAGGAGAAACAAACTTGTGTTATATATCTGAACCAAAACTATCGCGCAAATATTTTGCATCATATGCTCTGGAAATTATATATTCAACTATATGTAAAGGGAAGCTATGACATAGTGATATTATCGCTGAGCTCTTAGCCCAGAGACCCAGGTAATGTTCTGGGGACATGGTCTCAAATCCTGCTATGGCAGACTGTGGAATTCGAATTCAATAAGTATCTGGAATCAAGGGTGTATGATGATCAGGAATCCATTCCTGATTGTTGGAAAAACTCATCTGGTTCACTGATGTCCTTTAGGGAAGGAAACGGCTGTTCTTATCTGGTCTGACCTGCATGTCACTCCAGATCCAAGGCAACGCTGTGGACCCTTTAATGCCGTCTGGCATGGCCAGTAAATGCTGGTTATCCAGCTAAGCCCTCATCCTGTGAATGTGTATCAAATTCTCGTGGGTTCTGCAGTAATAATGGATGGTGTCAAGTTGCATCGAAACTGAGTTAACTAAGTGACTGCTAATGTTGTGAAAAATAAATTCCTTTAGTGTATATCAGGTAGGTTGGAGAGTATGTTGTGAACCAAACTAGTGAGCAGATTATTTCGGTTGTGTGATACTGATTAAGGATGATCAGCCATGATCATATTGAATGGTGGTGCAGGCTTGAAGGCCAGAATGGCCTACTCCTGCACCTATTGTCTATTGTCTATTGTCTATTGTGTGGTCGGAAGCATTAATTACTAACCTTGCTCTGAAGCAGCTTTGGAGGAATAGTGACATTAATATGTTGTATATTACACGGCGTCTGCATTCAATGGGGAATGTTTGAACATTCTGGTCAAACATCATGGAAGCCCAGAGGTTAGAGGGTCAAGTTCACTCCAGTGAATTGGGAAAGTACAATATAACATTCAGTAGGAGAACAATGGTTGTTAGACCCATATAATCTTACAGCACGGAGACAGGCCATTCGGCCCAAGCTGGTCCTTTCCGAACAAAAGGTCCATTCACACTAACCCCATTTCCCCGCCATTTCCCTGTATCCTTTTAATCCTAGAGGGCATCAATTTAATCCTTTCCTACCTGTGTATTTGTCCAAATGCATTTCCAATTTTGTGAATGTACCAGCCTCAACTACTTCTGCTGTCAGCTCATCCCATATGCATACCACCCTGTGTGTAAAAGAAATTGCCCCTCAAGTTCCCTTTTACTCTTTCCACTCTGACCTTAAATTGATGCCCTCTAGGATTAGAAGGATACAGGGAAATGGCGGGGAAATGGGGTTAGTGTGAATGGACCTTTTTTTCGGGATGGACCAGTTTGGGCCGAATGGCCTGTCTCCCTGCGGTAAGAGTATATGGGTCTAACAACCATTGTTCTCCTACTGAATGTTATATTGTATTTTCCCAATTCACTGGAGTGAACTTGACCCTCTAACCTCTGGGCTTCCATGATGTTTGACCAGAATGTTCACACATTCCACATTGAATGCAGACGCCGTGTAAAATATAACATATTAATGTCACAATTCCTCCAAAGTTGCTTCAGAGCAAATTTAGTGATTGCTCAATCCTGGGGAAGAAAAAGATTGAGTGCATTGACTCTATCCATGCCTCCCATTACCTCATACACTACTATCAGATCCCCCTCAGCCTCATACATTCTAAAGTAAAAACTCCTAGCTTGTTCAACCTCTCACTATAACTCAGACCATTGAGTCTTGGCAACATCCTTGTAAATTTCTTCTGCACTCTTTCCAGTTTAATAACATCCTTCCTCGAGCAAAGTGAACAAAACTGAACATGACGCCACAAGTATGGACTCGCCAACATCTTGTATAACTGCAACATAACTCCCTAATTTCGATACTCAGTGCTCTAACTGATGAAGGCAAGTGAGTCAAAAGCCTTTTTCAGTGCCTTGTCTACCTGGGACTCCACTTAGAGAGAACCGTGCACCTGAATTCCCAAGGTCACTCTGTTCCACTACACTCCTTAAGGCCCTACCTTTCACCATGAATCTCCTGCCTTGATTTGACTTTCTAAAATGCAAGAACTTACACTTATCTGAATTAAATTCCATTTGCCATTTCTCGGCCCACTTCCCCACCTGATCAAGGTACTGCTGTAATTTCTGATAACCTTCCTCACTGTCCACGATACCACCTATTTTAGTGTCACCTTGAAACTTACAAATCATGCCTGTACATTCTCATCTAAATCATAGATATGTGTAATATATGACTATATATCGTCCCAGCACCGACCCCTGAGGCATTCCACTCATCACAGGCCTCCAGTCCGACAAGCATCCTATCACGATTACCCTCTTCTTCCTATCATCAATACAATTTTCGACCTAATTTGCCAGCTCCCCCTCAATTCCATGTGATCTAACCTTCCAGAGCAGCGTACCATGTGGAACCTTATTGAAGGCCTGACTGAAATCCACATAGACTATACATATAACCATGCCTTTGCCAAAGTTACTGGTCACTTCATCAAAGCAGTCTAACAAATTTGTGAGCCATAATCCCCCATTCACAAGGCCAAGTCTTTCCAAATGCATGTATATCTTCTCCCTCAGAATCTTCTCAAGTAACTTTCCTGCTACAGATTTTATGTTCACTGGTCGAAAGTTCCCCGGTTTTTATTTGTAGCCCTTCCTGAATAACGGCACAGCATTCACTACCCTCCATTCCTCCAAGACCTCACCCATTGGCTCCCGATGATACAAAAGTACCAACCAGGGCCCCCGCTATTTCTTTCCTGTCCTTCTGCAGTGTTCCTGAATATATATGGTCAGGATCAGATTTATAGAAATACTACAAAATCTGAAAAAATTATGTCTATTTATTTCAGGTAAAACACCCAAGAGTGAGAAAGTGAGTTAACAATGATTAGCATAATAATTTAAAGATTATATTAATCACTGGAAGTGACTTCAGAAGAATTCCACACGTTGTGGAATCCTGAGAATTCTCAGAAATTTATGATCCAGAAAAGGAGGGCCATGAAACGGGTAAGGAAATCAAAAAGGGAACATGCATGCAAACAAACAGGAACACAAAGACTGCAAAAATCTATGTTCTATATTTCAAAGGAAAGGAGAAAAGCATAGTTAAATGTGGAAATCTGCAATCAGGAGAGACGAGCTTATTATGGATAACAGGGGAATGGCCAAGCAAATAACCAGTTAGCTCGCATCTGTCTTCATGGAGGAAGATCCAGAAAATCACCCAGAAATACGACGTCATCATATAGGACTTGTGGATCGAAAGACATAAAGTCAATTTATATCAGTAACAAGGCTCTACTTAACATACAGCTGGATTGAGCATTGCTAACATTGACAAACCAGATATACTTCATACCAAAATCTTCAGAAATAAACCACTGATAGAAGTATTCGTTGCACTGTCGATGCCTGTGTTTATTACGAAGTGCATTCTGCATAGTCTGGATCCAAGCACTATAGATGAACGGTAGTGATCCCAGCATCTACTAAGGGAAAAAGAGATAGTGTGGAGAAGTGCCGACCAATTAACTTGACATTTGTGGGGAAACTGTTGGAGTCTATTATATAGGATGTGATATTCGTTATTTAGAAATTAACAGCAACATTGGAGAGAATCAGTATGTATTTCTGAAAGGGAAATCATACTTGACAAGCTTTGGAATTGTTTGAAGTTGATTCTTACAGCATAGATAATGGGGAACCAGTACAATTGGCATATTCTAGATTATCAGAAGGCTTTCTATATGAACTCACGCAATGAGTTTGTAAATGCAATGAATGTGAAGGGTATATGAAGGAATATATGCAAGTGGTAAATTAAAGTTTGGATTGCCTTCCTTTAAGCAAGTCAGAATATAGATGTAAAGACATGTTGGAGCAGTTTAACAGCGTGTTGGTGAGTACTGTACCTGGAATATTGAGTACAGTTTTGGTCACCAAATCTGAGAAAGAATATACAGACCACAGAGGAAGTTCAATGGACATTCCCCAGATTAATCCCTCAATTGGCGAGATTGCGTGATGAGGAATCTCCACCTGTGTTCTCTCGAGTTTCAAAGAATGAGAGGTTGGTCACTGTGAAATGTATAAAATTCACAAAACATGTGACAAGTTGGAAATTAACAGGATGTTTCTCCGGCTGCCTAATACACAATCAAGGGAAATAATGGCAGGATAAAGGACAGACCATTTAAGACTGCAATAAGGAGGAAATTCAACACACGTAGGGGATTAAGTAACGCAGGGCATGGAAACCTGTTGGCAGGGCAAGATTAGGGAGAATTCCCAGATAATATACAAGTGTGTCCAGCGGAACAGAATGACCAGGGAACAGGTAGGACTCATTAGTGACTTGCCAAATTGCATCCAAATAAAGTTTAGTGGTCGGAGACACGAGGTGGTGGTTGACTGCTTGTGTGACTGGAGGCCAGTGTCCAATGGTATACGACAGAGATCAGTGCTGTGTCCCTTATTATTTGTGATTCGGAGGTGCTGGTTTTGGACTGGGTGGACAATGCTAAAAATCGCATAACACCAGATTATAGTCCACCAGGTTTATTTGGCGGCACTACCTTTCAAAGTTCTGCTCCTTCATCAAAGCACACAATCACCTGATGAAGAAGGAGCGCTTCGAAAACTAGTGCCTCCGAATAAACCTGTTGGACTCTCACCTGATGTTGTGTGATTTTCAACTTTAATATTTGTGGTACTCATAAATGATGTCGCTGTGAATATGGACGAGGGGTGGAGAGTGGGATTAGTAAGTTTGTATTTGATACACAGATTGGCCGGTTGGTTGGCAGTGAGGAGGAAGGCCTTAAATTACGGGAAGATACAGATAGAATGGTCAGCTCGGAAGATCAATGGCAGATGGAATGTAACACTGATAAATATGAGGTGATACCCTTTGGAAGAAGGAACCAGGCAGGGAAGGACTCAATGAATGGCAGCACACTCGTAAGCTCAGAGGGTGCTTCTCCACACATCCCTGAATGTGATGGACAGGTTAAAACACAATTTGGGAAAGCATAGGGGACTGTAAACATAACCTTGATTCATTGAGGCACAGATTATAAGAGCTATGCGGAACTTTGGTGATGCCATGATGTGTAGTTCTGGGAATCACATTGCAGGAAGGATGTTACTGCACTGGACGGGGTCCAAAGGAGATCCACCAGGATGTTCCCTGGGATGGAGCATGTCAGCTATGGAGAGAGACTGGATAAGCTTGAGTTGTTTAGTTTGGAGGAGAGGAGGCTGAGGGGGACGTGATTCTGATGGATAGGATTACGAGGAGCATGGACAGTGTGGATGGACAGCAGCTGTTCCTTTTAGTCAAAGGGCCACACTTTTAAAGTGAAGGGTTTGCGGTTTAGTGACGATTTGAGGATTTCTTTTCATCCAGAGTGTGTTAGGGTCTGAAATGCTTTTCTTGAGAGGCGAGTTGTCATCGTTACCTCAAAACTATTATGTGCAATTGAAATGCCTTAAGATTCACAGCTACTGGTATTGTGTCGGAAGGTGGGACTAATTTAGAGAGTGCTGTATTTCTGATAGTACAGTCTTTTCTTCTGTGATTGTATGGCTGTGGAAGGCCAATCACTGAGTATCTTAAAAT